>NC_091757.1:30673616-30973616 GCF_043380555.1 Nothobranchius furzeri | reverse complement strand
CCACGGCGGGCAGGTTTTCATTCCAGAGACTCCATCTACTGATTAACCTGTCTTTCAACAAAGCAGAGTGTTTGATGAGGTGATCGATTGGAGTGAACTCCATCTTCTCTGTACGGCGCCTCTGGCTCACAGATTCAAGACAGAAGAGCTCTATATTTGTTTGATATCTGCTAACATAGTTTTAACACACACACACACACACACACACACACACACACACACACACACACACACACACACACACACACACACACACACACACACACACACACACACACACACACACACACACACACACACACGAGTGGAGAAAGAAAACCACCAGAAACACTTAGATTATGTTTTTTTTCAGACTTCCATGACAGCAGACATATAGTTATAGGCTTTACAAGCAGAAAGAGGCAAAAAGAGAAAATAAAGTTTGGATAAAAATATTGTTGTTTTTTTTATTCAGATACAGCACGATGACTTGAATGTGCTGCACGGTTTTAGTCATCGCTAAACGTAACAAAGATCCTGAAACAAACCTCATTGTCTTTTTTTCACAATCATACAGAGTAGCTGTTAAAAACGTTGCAAGAATTTTTTATTATTATAATTTAGATTAAATCATATAATTTTTAAGTTTCTAGTGTAACATAGAAAAGGCCAGGACCAAGGTAAGCAATGAAATATATCCTGACTTATCGGGCCTACAACTCCCAAGGTCCTCTTATGGGAGACAAGACTTACTCTTTTAATAAAATTATTCTTATTTTCCTTCATAAAAGGATTTCCTAACTTTACTGGTGGCACAGGAGTTAAGTGCCCGCCCTGTAATCGGAAGGTTGCATGTTCGAGCCCCGCTCAGTCTGTCGCTGTCGTTATGTCCTTGGGCAAGATACTTAACCCACGTTGCCTGCTGGTGGTGGTCGGAGGGACCGGTGGCGCCAGTGCTCGGCAGCCTCGCCTCTATCAGTGTGCCCCAGGGCAGCTGTGGCTACATTGTAGCTCATCCCCACCAGTGAGTGTGAATGTGTGTGTGAATGGGTGAATGACTGATTGTGTTGTAAAGCGCCTTGAGGGGTTCCATGATTCTAGAAGGCGCTATATCAAATACAAGCCATTTACCACATTAATTTACAAACATATTCTGTTCATCTGTTTTAATATTCTTGACTGCTTCACAGTAATGCATGAATCATCATAATAGTTATTTCTGGAAATAATGCTTTATTTCAGATCTTAAAAACATCAAATGAGTCCACTTGTTGAATTTAATAAGGACTTATTATTACTGGAGGGACTATGTCTCTCACCTGGCCAGGGAACGCCTTGGGATTCCCTCGGAGAAGCTGGCCTAAGTGGCTGGGGAGAGGGAAGTCTGGGTCTCTCGCCTTAGGCTACTGCCCCCGCGACCCGACTCCAGATGAGCGGATGAAAATGGATGGATGGATGGATGGATGGAAATTAGTTTAGTCACATATTAATATCAATATATTGATAAATTGACTGTTTAACAGATTCAGTTCACATTAAGTGGAATAAGCCTCTTCTAAGTGAGGAAGGAGTGGTGTCTGAGGGATTTTGATAACGCCCAATATTACATGTTCTAGATTCTGGTTTGTCTAAATGTTTAAACAATCAATTTTATAAAGTAGGCATCACTTCCTCAGTGCTATGGTTCTAGTGCTGCCCAGTTAGGCCAACTGGGTCAACAGCATAAGGAACTGTCCTTTTCTTTGCAAAACTGTAAAATTCCATCAGAGAAACAACTCATCAGACGTGAAACATCTCTCCAGCAGACCCTGAGGTTATCTCTGACCAGCTGATGCAGATTCAAAGGAAGCTGTGATGTTACGTACATACGCTCGCCACTAGATGGCCCCCGCAGCTCCCTCCTCATCCGGTTTCCTTTGCAGCTGTTCTCTATTAGTCATCACCTGGTCACTCAGTTAAAAGGCTCGTCTCACCTCCCATTCAGTGATCTCCCCAGGGCTTTCCTGCTTAACAGGAAAGCTCTTATTATTCTCGGTTGTTTTATCCCCACCTCCTTCTGGGGTGGCATTTTCCGTTCCCCCCTTTGTGTATAGTCCCGTTAGCTTTGTATATATATATATATATATATATATATATATATATATATATATATATATATATATGTATATATATATATATATATATATATTGTTGTTGTAAATACCCTTCTGTGCACACTTTTTGTAATAAAGTCTTCTGTTTTAGCGGCACAGCACTCTATCATTTCACCCGCACACCTCTTTTATTACTCCCTCTTCCTCATCACTCCTAGAGAGCCGGGGACGTAATAACGTGGGGACTCGTCTGGGATTTATATTTATTTTTCACCCTTTCCCAACATTTCTAGGTGTGTGTCAAAATATTAACATTGCGTTTGTGTCCCTTAGAGTCAGAGCATGGCAAACTTTGACCTGTTTGCGTTTGTGGAGGCTCCTTCGCGCCGGCTGACGGAGAGTTGCCGCAAAACCGACCTGCAGAAGGTTGCCGCCCACTTCAGTCTCCCTCTGCCGAAGCAGCTAACTAAGGCCGCTTTACGACTACTGGTGGTGGATTATTTAGAAACTCAGGGAATCCTCCCTTCGCCATCCACTCCTGGTGTGTCTCAGCCGCCCTTGGATGAGGAAAAGGGCTGGCTCGATCCGAAGAGGGAGACCCTCGCTTCAGCTCCACCTTCCTCAGCTGAATGTTCATCTCAGGCTTCTGATTCGTCTGGAGCAAGTCCTCCCCGTACTCCGCTTACCAGCATTCGTCTGAAGCTGCAATGGGCTCGCATAAAGATTGAAGCTGAAGATAAGACTCTTGAAAGGACTCTTCGACATGAAATCGAGCTCAAGCGCATGGACACTGAGGTTTGTCTTCAAGAAATAGCTCTCCAGATGAGGACTCTGGAAGCTGCCGCCTTCTCGAACCTGACGGCTGCCGACCGTCCTTCACCCTCGTCTTCGTCTCCGCATGAACAGTCCAGAGACGCCTTGTCTCCACCAGCTGCCACTTCGTTACCGCCCACATTTGATGTCTCCAAGTGTGTCTCCCTCCTTCCGACCTTCCGAGAGACTGAGGTGGATGGCTATTTCCTAGCTTTCCAGCGGATTGCCGTGACCCTTCAGTGGCCTCGTGAGGTTTGGTCTCTACTTTTGCAGTGCAGGCTCTCAGGTAAGGCTCTTAAGGTAATTTAGGCTCTGTCTCTAATGGACAGTTCAAATTATGAGTGTGTAAAAGCTGTGGTGTTAAATGCTTATGAGCTCGTTCCTGAGGCCTACCGTCAGCGCTTTCCCTCAGAAAAACCTCAGCCTCACCAGACGTTTGATGAATTTGCTCATGCTAAATCGGTCCTTTTTGAGAAGTGGTGTTCTGCTTCAGGGTTAGACTCATTGAGTGACTCGAAGGAATTAATTATGATAGAGGAGTACCGGAGAGACTTGTTTTGTACCTAAATGAACAGAAGGTCTCAACTCTTTCTGCTGCTGCTCTATTAGCCAACGAGTTCACCTTAACTCATCGGTCCCGGGAGTCAAGAGCTGACCCCATTCGACGTAGGAGACCCTCTGATGCTCCTTCTGAGTATGATGTCCCACCTGAGTGTTTCTATTGTCACGAGAGAGGTCATTTCATTCGTGATTGCTTTCATCTCCAGCAGAAGAACCGGAGGAGTGGAAATCCCCTTCTGACAAAGCCCGTGGCTGCTTGTGCTGTTATCTCACACAGGTTGGATACATGTGAAACCCCTCACTCAAGCTTTAACCCGTTTTTGTCTGCTGGGGTGGTGTCTCTGTTAGGCAACAAGGCTAACCATGAGGTGGTAATTTTAAGAGATACCGGAGCTTCTCAAACCCTGATAAAACGGGGTGTCTTACCGTTTTCTGTAACCAGTTGGGCTGGTTATTCTGTGTTGTTGCGGGGTATTGACATGGGATCGATTCCAGCGGAGGTTCATCATATTGACCTCACTTGTCTGATTACTGGTGACCTTAGGGTAGCCATTTTAGATTAGTTGCCGACCCAGGGAGTAGACCTGATTTTGGGAAACGACGCTGCGGGTGGACTAGTGTTACCCCGTCCTTAGCTCATCTCTTCTCCTGAGAGCTGTGCCGGATCAGAATTGTTGCCGCCTTGTGTCCTAACCCGTGCTCAGCTAAAGAAAGATCCCGAAATCTCACTTAGGGACTCCGTGCTGTTTCCGCTATTAACTGATGATGTTGCTGAGACAGATCCGGCTGTAAAAACGCCTGATCTGGCCTCTAAAGTTCCTCAAGTGGATTTTCCTGGTTCTTGTAAATCGTTGGCTGTTGCTCAGAAAGCAGACCACCGTCTGGCATCTCGTTTTGCTCTAGGTGATGTTGCTCCTATGTCCGATAAAATTTAGGAAATGGTGTCCTTTCTGCCTCCCACAACTCGTCGTGAGCTCCAGCGATTTCTAGAGATAGCTGGGTTCTATAGAGCTCTGGGAGTTGACGTCACTTCTCCCGGCATGCAACAGTTCAAATCGAAACGGCACCATATTGGCAGGCAGAAGCCCGCAGCTGGACTATTTGTTATTGTCAGAAAACTCAATCAAATGGGAAATATGGTAGATTCCTGTTGTGCCCCAGGATGCAGAACAGACGCGGACGACATAAGGGATGAGCCATCCACAGGATTCCCCAAGATCCGGAGTGCCACATACGTTGGATCATTGTAATAAAACGCACTAGTGACCGGGCTGAAATGAAACTGTGGGATCCCGAGAGTAAAGGTTTTCGCTTATGCAGCGACCACTTCATATCAGGTACTTAAACCAACGTTTCCTCATCTGTATATGGTATTTATTTTAAATGCTTTCATTATGATTCTTAGTGGGCATCCGAAACTTATTTTGGCGTGGCTTTTTCTGTCTTATTACTCATAGCAACACGTAAAAGTCACGTAAAACGTTGCCTCGTGAGTTCTGCGTGCTGCCGTTTACGTGTCTTATGATCCCAGCAATTAACCGGCTAAGCTGTATTTCAAGAAGTGGTAATGCCCCCCTCAGAGTTTTACTCCACCCACGTATCAATTTTAAAAACTGCAACATTAGTAGGCGTTGCCTGGAGGACCGAGAGGGCGGAGCCGCTGCAGTGACGAAGACAATGGTTAATGAGATGATGCTAGCTCCCTTCACTCTGAGCAGTTATTAGAAGTGGAGGACATTTCTCCCCCTCCTTACCCAGACACTCGAGAAGAAAAGGGACCAAGTCTATTTGGAGGAGACAAGCGGACCTGAGCCTTATTGTTTTGAGCTTGTGAGTTGCCTGAAACTACCGGAACCGACCCAACAGAACCAGCTCTGAATGGTAAGTAGCCGTTTGCCATAGCATTAGATTAGCTGCAGGGTCTGGCTCCACGGCACTAGAGAGCTAGTATTCAGCATTTTATAGAGGTTTATCCAAGGGTGTCAGTTTGTTTCCAGAATTGCTGGGGACAATAACCATACACTTGAGTGGGGTTTAAAAATTGCTGGGGACAATAAAGTAGGCTAGCACAGGGGTCGGCGGCTCTGGAGCCGCATGCGGCTCTTCCATCCATCTGATGCGGCTCTGTGTTTGTAAAATAATGAATGGATATTTAAATAAAATGCTTTATATTTTACTGCATTAATTTTACATCTGTATGCCAATTCTAAATGTAAAGATTGTCTGCGTAAACCTGAACAGGTCCAACCTGGTCTTACTGTGAGACCGGGTTGACGCGTCACGCTTGTGCGTAATCATAGGCGCTTTATTAGCTGAAGACGATGTGAGATTCTGGGATTCTCCTCAGACGGCTCCTGGATGTGTCGCCACATTGGAGACGGGAACAAGCGCTATTCAGCCAATGTTTCATCATCAGGGAACATTTTCTAAGTGACAAGTCTCTCTGAGAGACCGGGTTTGGAAAACACTCGCTTCAGTGGGAGGAACCTTCCCACATGCGCTCTGGGTGGCTCTGGGGTTAATCAAGTTTAATTGTTTCTCTTTGCAACAATCTTCACAAGAAGGCAAAACAGTTAAACGGCAGGTTACATATATTTCCATTTGACTGTTTATTTTGACAGATGAACTCAAGGATGTTGCTTGGTTTGAAAGAATTACCCCCACGCACACTGATGCACATGGATGAGCTGACATTTTAATCGTTAACGCACATCGCGGAGGTAAAAGATTCCCATCAGAACATCAGAGCTTTATACTGGACACTGTGTTCAGCGCGGCTCGGAGTGCCCACGGTGGACAGTGAGCTGAAGATCTGAGGGGTTCGCAGCGCAGCGCAGAACCATGGTGCATGCAATGATTTCCTCCCACTGAAACAGTCTGGAAACCCGGTCTCTCTGAGGGATGTGTCACTTGGAAAAATGTTCTTTTTATGAAATTATGAAACTGGCTGAACAGCGCTTGTTCCCGTCTCTAATATGGAGACGCATGATGTGTAGAGACATTTGATCACGCACAAAGTTCGTGTGGAGCAGAAGCGGTCGGGCCACGGCAGGTGAAATGTTCCTAGCCTACATGAAGGGAAACTGTTTAATTGTAACATTAATACGTTACTGGACACGCTGGTCTGGTTGGTTAGACCAGTGTTTGAAGTGGAAAACACACACACACACACACACACCAATTAAAATAATGCTGATAGCATGGACTAGAAGACAGGTGATGGTTTACGTATTTAAATGATGATCAGGCTGCTGTAAAATGTAATCTCCATCCACATCCAGACAGAATCATCCTCTATTCTGTCTCTATTTGCTCTGCTCTTGTCTGGGCTGATCAGCTGATGGTGCGCCTAACTAGCGGCTGATGCACATTTTACGCATTTGGAGAGGTGGGCTGGATGCTGTGCGTTTACTGGAAGATGGTTAACGCACGGGTGTAGACTACATATTAATGACAAATGAATGAAAATTAAATTGTGAGTTTTTACTTCATATTTTATAAATAAAAATGACGGGGGAAAACATTTATGACGTCTTTTTAAACTAAATTTTCTAGCGCGACCTGCCTGCTTCACTTAAGTCACTGCTTATTAAGGTCCGTCCAGAATTACTGTGGGAAATGGGTAATAATGGCTCTTTGATGGGAATAGGTTGCCGACCCCTGGATAAGATCTGAGCTGGTAAAACAAAAATCCTCATCAGCAGGCGTTTTTGAAAGTGGGGGGGACACAGCTGCCAATCACAAATTTTGCCGGGGACATGTCCCCGGCGTCCCCGGTTAAAATGACGCCTATGGGTTTATCTGCTTCAACACACCTGGTTTTAACCCTTTGATGCATAATGGTCACTACAGTGGACAGGTACTCAAAATTGTTATTTATTTGTTTTTGCTATTAAGCACAACTGTTGAAGACTTTATTGCATTTGAGCCCCTCCATTTGGACTTCAGTAAGCCAAGCCAACATATTTCATGCTCAGAATGCACGCTATCGTTGTGATTAGAAGTTTGTATATTTATATACTGTAATTAGATAATTTAATTACCTGATTTTGTATATTTATACAATCTAAGTAATCAATCAGAAGAGGTTGTTTTTATCATCAGGGAGTTTACTTAAACACTTTGTGTTGACTGAGAGACAAGAAAGAGAGAGAGTTGGGATCGTTTAAGAATCTTTAATTTCTATAATTATAAATTCTTACAATCTACCAGGACTATCTCAATGATGGATGCATATGGATGTAGATGTTTAGTGTTGGTGTGTGTGTGTGTGTTTTGTTCAGAATCTCTAGGCTGACGTAGCGAGTCTGGTTTGTTATGACTAGGCTACCACGAGGCTTCAGAAGCTGATGACATGAGCCACCATTTTGCCGTACCTTAGATGGAGTATCCCGTGTAGATCAGGAATTGCCAGGTTCCAAGACCTCGGTTGTACTGGAGCTGGTTGAAACAGCGGTCACAGCACACAACGCCCGTCTGAGGATAACTCCGTTAGTGGTTGGCAGGCGTCAGCAAGTTCACTCTTATTTTGAAATACAAACGTTGGTACAAACGACGGAAATCTCCAGCTTGACAGATCTCAGCTTAAAATAGGAAATACAGATGGCCAGCCTGTATTCCTCTTAATGATGACGATGGAAATCCTTAGGAACTCGGATGTCCTGGAGCTGAGTTTAACATGTAACTGCTTAACGTGGGACTGACGTGGAAGTGACTTAAAATGGCGTTGCCTTCTTTTTATATCTCCCAGTTGTTTAAGAGTCTTAGTAAACCGGATTGGACTACTTTCATAAACAAACCAGATTCTGCCCTACCACAGACGAAAGTTCTGATTGGTTGAAAACAATGTGTCATGCATTTCCATGGTAATGCATATCCGTGTGTCTGGGGCAGCCCTGTTTATTCATTTAAACACATAACTCATGACATCTTTATTTCACAGATCATTCACTTGATTATTAATGATCAACAAATGCTTTGATTATCACAAATAAAGTACTTTGATTACTCAGTGAAAAGCGTTCTTCTTCTGTTCTTCTGTCTCTTCTCCTGGAATGTAAACATACTGAACCAAGCGTCCGACCTTGGTGATGGTACTGTGTGAAGGGGCAGCTGTTAAGGGCAGACCATTATACTTCCTAACGCTACACATCCCCCCTTTTCAAGGTCAATGTGGTCCTGCAAGAGACCACTTGGTCGTTGAACAAACCCAAGTTATGAAGAATCTTCACAACCGACAGGACGCGATCCCACTGGAACAGCCAACTGTGGTGAGGTACGAACTCCACGCCGAAGAACAGTCTCGCACACTCCTCAGGAAGAACACAAGTCAGTAGGTTATTAACTATTCCCCAGGGAAGCCACAATTGAAGCAACAGCAGCTTTATATCCTTACGGGCAAAACAGCAAAGCAGGAGCAAATCTTGTGTATATCCACGAGCAGATAATTATTCCAAAAAGCAAATTGATCTTTGCATCCACCGGTAGGGTAATATTCCAAATAAAAATTGAACTTTGCAACAGTACTTATCGTAATCCACAAAAAAGGGAAGAGTAGTAGACAGTAATCCCAACGAATGCGGTGTCCCAGCAGCCATGCCGGAACCACGGTCGTCCAAGGCCAACGAGCTGGAGCACCACCCAGGAGTAGTCGATGCAGATGACGAGTCACGGATCCACCCCCAGGAAGCAGGATCCTCACGAGCTCAGCAGAGGAGAGAGAGCACAGTGCAGGCACTTCAATGTAGACACGACAAAATGGCATTTCATGTCATCAAAGAAATAAAAAAAATAACATAATTCTATGAGTACCTGTTGTACTATGTGTACGTTTTATGTGAATTACCCATTAAGTGAAGAAATGGATGCAACCCTCTCTGTGTAAGATGCAAAAAGGATGATGCGAAAAGCAGAAAATGAAAGAACCCTAACTGGTATCAGTGAATCCTCACTGGGAATACATGCTGTCAGGATAGGGGCAAAATTGGTTATGGCCCGTAAGGTAAATCAACTTGATAATCATAGCAATCACTTTTAAATCAACTTCAAAGATACTAAAAAAACAGAAATGTAAATCAATACTAAAATGTAAATCAGTAGTTAGTAAACCCTTCATGTGAATGTACCCATAAGGAATTGTGATTAGTAAAGAGAAAAAAAACAAAATAAAATTTTGGACAACAGTACTATGTGGCCTAACCCACTTACTGTTACCTGGCCGTTTACCTGACTCCAGGAGCCCACAGCACGTCCGTCTCAACACACCCTAAGTCTGCACGTGACGTATAACATGAAAGATAACCATGCACACTCACAAACAAACAAATTTGTGTAACCAGAGATAAAAATCTGTGGAACCAACGGGACGTATTTTTCACCCCCCTTTTGAAGTCGGTAGATTGTTGTTGTCATCGTCCAAATCTGCGGAACCCTTGTGCAGTTTGATATGGTCCCTGTGTACCCATTTGTAGATGGGCACCCTGTTTTTGCCGGTGATCTTGATCTGATACACGACCGGAGAGATCTTATCTGTTATCAGGTATGGACCCGACCATTTGGGCAAAAGTTTCTTAGCCAGCTTCCCCTTAACGCCACCTGTTTTGGGAGCGAAAATGTAATACCAGGCCTCATCACCCACCTTGAGTTAGGAACGTGAGGCTTTCTTATCGTAATAAGTTTTTCTGCCTTCAGCCGACTTCTCCAGAGATGCCTGTGGGAACGAGAATGCTGCAAGCAGGTGAGTTCTCAGGTCCTGCACATATTGGTCGCTCGTACACGCCGGGGCTGTGTCGGGCTGAACTCGTCAATACAGCAGGTGAAGCGGCAGGGTCATTTGTCTGCCCGTCATCATTTCAAACGGGGAGATGCCTGTAGACTCGTGGGGGGGGTAGCCCGTATGGCCATGAGGACCAACGGAAGCTTCACATCCTAGTCTTGGTGGTTAGCCGACACGTACTTCTTCAACACGCTGATAACCGTGCGGTTCACCCGTTCGACTTGTCCAGAAGACTGGGGACGGTGGCTAATGTGGAACTTAGCCTTGACACCCAACAGTTTCCACAGATGTCTCATCACTTCAGAGGTGAAATGGGTACCCCTGTCCGAGTCGACCCGCGTGGGCTGACCGAAGCGAGCAAAGACGTGGTTCATCAAGAGGATCGCTGTCGTCTTCGCCATGTCATCAGGCGCTGGCAAACATTCAACCCATTTGGTGAATGCACAGGTGACAGTCAACATATATCTACTTCCCCTGGTGGTTTTGGTCAGAGGCCCCACCCAATCGAATTGCAAGTCCGACCATGGAGTGGTCGGCCCTCTTTCCTGTAGGGGAGCTCTGTGCGTAGGGTTGGACGGCTGAAACTGACAACAAACCAAGCAACGCTCGACGTGGTCCGAGATGTCACAACGCATCCCCGGCCAATAAACAACCTGGCTCAGGGCACCGAACGTGGCCTTGACCCCTTTGTGACTGGCGGATGGAGAGTCATGAGCCTGCGTGATCATGGCCCCCCTTAGCGGCTGTGGTGTGACAAGGACGGGCGGCAAAGGAGGCTTGGCGGCGTGCATCAGCAGCCCCTCGACCATCCTCAGCGTGGAACGCACGCGAAAGAGAGAGCGAAGCTCAGGAACGGAGTCAAGCTCGATGGAAGTCGGTAGCTGGGTTTTAGGATCGGAAATGTATTTGATCATCCTGCTGATAGCAGGGTCCCAGGATTGAAGACTGACAAGATCGGTATCCGAGCAGGCAGGTCCAACGGACACCGCACCTTTGGTTGGGTCCGAGGTGGACGCCTTAGCGACCTGAGCTCGAGTAACAACACACACCTGGCGTTGATCAGGGAAAGACCACACCCGTCCCTCAAGCCACCTGCGGTCGAAAACCCACAGGGGACCCTCGGTCGCGCCCCGCTTGGGCAAAGAGTCTGCAAGATCATTCAACTCCTTTTCAGGACCGGGTGCGCGAGAGTGGCCTTTGACTTTATGCCAGTAAACGTGCATGTCAAGTGCCATCACCAGAATGTCACATGCTCTGAAGAGTGCCTCATGTTTGACGGGTTTCCGATTAGCGGTCTGCAACCCGTTGCACTTCCAAGATGGGAGATGACATAGGAAACTTAGACGCGTGTAGTCCGAATCAGTGCAAATCACTAGTTTACGGAAGCCACGGTCCCTAGCGCCGCGTAGCACGATCACGATCCCCGCTACTTCAGCAAACTGTGAGGTCCTCTCACCCAGAGAGTAACATTGGGACTCCCTCCGGTCACTGTCCACCCAGACGACACCCACGCCTGCTCCAGGCGCAGGACCGTGCCGAAAAGCACTGCCATCTACGTACACGGTTGGTAAATCCGCACATAATGACTGGTCGTAGTAGTAGTGGTTGTGGTTTAGAAGAGTCTGAGGGGGGCTGGCTAGTGGGACTGACGCAATGGCGTCGTCCGAGCAGTGTTAGCACGCAGCCAAATCCATGCCAAGAGGGCTACGTCGGTTTTGGGCGTAGCGCACCTCGATGTCGAAGCTTTGAAGAGCCAGTAGCCATGACGCAATCCGCGAATTGGTCACCACAACATCTCTGATGCGCTGACTGTTAAGGAAGGTCACCAGCTGGTGCTGTGTCTCAATGATGATTTTCTGGCCGCCAATGTAGTTCTCAAAGTACTTAACTGCCCACATGGTGGAAAGCAAAGCTTTTTCACAGTCTGAGTATTTCACCTCAGGCCCAGCCAAGAGCTTACTAGCATAGGCTACCACACGCCTGTCGCAGTCGTGAATTTGGTAGAGACCAGCACTCAAACAGTGAGCTGAGAAACCAACCTCAAGGTGGAACACCTTGTCACAGTCGGGGAGCGCCAAGCATGGAGCCGAGCACATCGCGGCCTTCAGGTCATCCATGGCCTGCTGGTGCTGCTCTGCCCACTCGAATGCCACATCCTTCTTCAACAGATTAGTCAGAGGTCGTGCTATGTCCGCGTAATGTTCCACGAACTGACGCGAGTAGTTGCAGACCCCCAAGAAGCTCCGAAGTTCGGAGACGTTTATCGGAGGGGTGATGGTGGCAATGCCCTGAATTCTGCCAAGTTGAGGCTGCACTCCCTGTGGTCCCACCAGGAGGTCAACGTACTGAACTTGCGACCTGCACCACTGTCCTTTGGCGAGAGAGATCTTTGCACCTGCAGTCGCGAGCTGACCCATGACATGGTCCAGTTCAGACAGGTGATCATCTAATGTACGCTGACGAACAAGAATGTCGTCGACATAGATGAGGGTCCCTCGCTCTCGAGCATCGGGGCAGGCTTTGTTCAAGAAGATGTTGAACTCAGCAGGTGAGTTGGAATAACCAAAAGGACACCGGGTGAAGGTGTACTGCCGGTTGGCAAAGGAGAAGGCAAGTTTGTGTTGGTCCGATTCGTGGACGGGGATCGTCCAAAATCCGGACGCAATGTCAAGTGTGGAAAAGTACTTAGCATCTTTCACTCGTGGAAGCTCCTGCTCCAGGCGTGCCATAGGCCACCTAGACAAGGGAACCTGTTTGTTGAGTTGCCGGTAGTCAACGGTTAGTCGCCACTTACCATTAGGCTTCAGTACCGGCCACAACGGAGCCGAGTAGGTGCTATTGCAGGGTCGAATGATCCCTTTAGCCAAGAGGCTGTCAATGATTTCCTGGACTGGTCCTTGGGACGCCAGGGGAATCTTGTATTGCCGCACGAAGGTCGGCGGTGCATCTGGCCTTGTAGGAATCCGGACTTCATGGATAGTGGTCAGACCACAGTCCAAGGAGTCAAGTGAAAGAAAATCCGAGTACTTTAGCCGAAGTTGTCGTAGTTTGTCTCGCTCTACCTCGTTGGTGAGAGCATCAGCCTGGTCAATGACCTTCTCAATCTGGGACAAAACTTCAGGTGGCTTACCAGGCAGCTTTGAGCGTGGTGGTGAGCCCGTAACCACGGCCTCCCCCGAAAGGCTTGCCACAGAGTAGTGGAAGTCCTTGTCAGGCGGCGGATTGTACGGCTTAGGCTTTTTCGCACGCGCAAACAGTTCCCCGGACTTGTAGCTGATTTTAGCGTCCAGGCACCGGAGACAGTCCAACCCAATGAGCATGGGAAAGGGCATGTTCTCATCGATGTACACGGGGTGTTTGAAGGACATGGCCCCTATCGAGATGTTCACCTCAGTTTTCGAAGACGCGGTTCCTGGATCGCCACCGAAAGCAGTGAAAATCATCGGGCCGGAAATGAGTGGGGGGGGGGGGGGGGAGAGGCCCTCCCCCCTTTTGTCGTACATGCTGTTGTAAAAATCCCCGCTCATGAGCGTAATGTCCGCACCTGTGTCCAGTAACGCGACACAGCGATGTCCCTGATTTATAGTGACCTCAACTGCGGGCCTATCAGACCCCGTCCTCACGACCAGAGGTGCTAGCAAAACTTTGTCAGTCACGGCGATAGCGGTACCGTGATCGTCGTCTATGGGTGCATTGCCTAACATCGCCATGGATGGAACGACCGGTGAGGTGTTTTTGCTTTCCTTTGAGGTGTTGTTGTTTTCCTGCGAGTCAGAACCTGTGAAAACATCAGCTTGCAGCATCTTCGTCTCATCCGGTGGCGTCTCGGCTAAACACGGGGTTGCTGCCCGTGTCGCCTGAAAATCACGCATAAACTGTTTGACGTCCTCGCCGTCTTTCTGAAGAGCGCAGATCAATTACATGTCCACTTCAGTGGTTAGTGGTTAATTATAGAAATTTATATGAAATTTTACAAAAAAAAATTGTTGAAATTTGTTTCATTCACACCTAAAGACGAATGAAAAAATTGTTAAAAAAATCATGGTTGAAGATTTCATAATTCATGCATCAAAGGGTTAATCAGCAACAAATAGCTGAGTTGCTGAACAGCTAATCTAACCTGTTAAAGCAGGAAAACCACTGAAACGTGCTGATAGCAGCTCTCCAGGAGCCCTGGGCTCAAGTTACAGTCTGCTGCATAGAAAGTTATGAAAATACCCCAGAGAAAATCATTCTGTAATGTGTTAATTTATGTTACACAATCGCAAACAGCCCACTAAAACTGCCCTGATTTCATTATTTATTTACTGATACCAGCTGCTCTCTCGGTCGTAGGCGATCCTCTGGTGTCTGCAGCTGGTCTCCTCTGGTGGTGTGGCCAGGATCAGGAGCTTCCAGAAGAATGTGCCTTTGAATGACTCTTTCCTCCTCTAAACAGTTATTTGTTATATTAATTAAATAAATCTCAATTTATATATTTCCTGTTTTTGTTCATGTCCATAAATACTTAAACATGCGTGAAATTAAAAGCTTTTAATAGTGAGGTGCTTGTTTAATTCATCACAATAGAGCTAGTTAAACATGCAACAATGTGATAATTCAATTAATGTAATTCATAAATATCCATTAAACTATAAAAATTGGAATCAAAATGAGACATTTGGCAGCACAAAAAAGTTGTCAAACACAATATTTATTAAAATAATTGTAGGCAGACAGGAGACAAAGCTGATGGAGGTTCTCAGTCATCGAAGGATGGCTGAAGGCTTTCCAGGAACAGGAGATGTGGTGTTGTCTCTTCTCTCTCTATTCTGCCAGATGAGCTGATAGGTTACAGGTGTGTGAGGACATCCTCATGCTGTCATAACCAGATGACGAGTTATCAGGTGATCAGCCAGGCTAGTGATGAGATGCAGAAAGAAAACAAATCCAGGACAGTGTACAATAATAATCTGGGGTGTTGCTCACCTCATGTGCTCTTATAGAGTATTAACGTGTGCCTGCCTCATGTAGCATCCATATTTTGCTGAGTGTCCTGCAATAATGCAGGCTATTAGTTAATTTACTTTTAATAGCAAAAACCAAAATATTTCATTTGCATGTTGTTTACCAGTTGAATCAGCTCACACGTCACCAAGTGTCACAGGACCAGAATCACTAGTCTCCTTCATGATGTCATAATGTAATCTAGTTCCAAGCTCACAGCAGAAACACACGTGTAGCAATAAGCTATGAAACGAAAACATAGTTAATGTTAAAACTCAAAGGCTGTAATAAAGATTACATGACAATTAAAAACAACTCACCTTTACTACAGTCTGACAGCAGATTACTTGGGTTCATTTAGCCTGGAAAAAAAATAATACACACACACACACACACACACACACACACATATATATATATACATACATATAACATCACAGTGTTGTGGGAGGTAGCTTCCAGAGATGATGAGAAACATGTGGAAAGCAGAGCAAGGATGGAGCTACAGGTTTTTCTGTTAGATCAGGAGGCCCTGAGATAAAATGGGATGTTGGTGTGAGTCTGGGAAGATACTCCTCTTCAGTGATGACCTGCCAGGCTGAGACGTAAGGAAAAAAACAGAAAACAGAGTACATTATTATTATTCAGAATGTTTTTACCTGGATCAGTTCATAGAGCTTGTCCTATCATTCAGATGGAAGCTACTCAGGCTCTCCACCACACCTGGGTCTGTTCAGGAGTGTAGAAGCTGCTCTGGGTGGAATTCTCATCATGTCCCAGTGTCAGACACACAGCTGCTGGGAGGCTATGTGAAATATAAAGAAGCAGCAAATATATTTATAGTTGTTTTTAAGAGCAGCAACACACCTGTAACAATAAGCTAAAATAATGACATAATGTTAAAACTAGAAGGTAAAGAAAGACAGATGGTTAAATAATTCACCTGCAAGGCTCTAGCCTGGACCGGTGCAGGCTGGAGGACTACATCCGTCCTGGGCAGATTTAGCTTGAAAAATATAATAACATCACCTTGTTGTGGGAGTTTAGAAACTTAGATCGTGTACAAAACAAACTGTCTAATATATGTGCTTTATAACATGGCTGGTGAGTTATCTGACTGCTCTCAGAGCTAACTCATTGTCCAGAATCAGACATGTTCTAATGAGAACCGGACTCAGCACCAGTTCAGAACCGGGTCAGCTTTTTAGCAGAAGGAGGAGCTGCTCAGTGTTCCTCCTGCTCTGCATCAGCGCTGATATTACTAACTGGTACAAAAACTCAACCCGAACCAGTCTGTCACATTATAACTCACACAACTCTCGCTTCGAGCCCGCGGCAGTGTGGACTGATTGTCTAAATTACGTGAACCACGTCTCTCTTAATTTGTAATTATAAATATAGCAAATATAGCTGCAAAATTACAGTTAGAGAAGGACCTTTAGAAGCTGTTTAAGTAATTATTTAGCTCACCCCAGATTGGGCCCAAAATCTCCGTTTTGGGGAAGCGGCAATTGGCGGGATCCGGCTAATTACTGGAACAGCTTCGACTAATTTGTGAGATGCTCTTCAAACCAGCATAACCGGTTCAAGCTCCACCAAGTTGGTGAAAGAGTCTGATGTAAAAAATACTAAACTATAAAATCTAACAGCCAAGCTACTCAAACTAAATAATTTTAATACTAGAAGTTTTGCTGGGACTCTGGCACAATGCTAATGCTAACTACAGCACAACTCACTTACAAGCCCCGACTGTTAAAAGGCTGGTTGAGACCGCGGTGCTTTTATAACCTCCAGCCACAGAGCTGCTACATAGTACTTTTCTGAAATATGTATTATTGTTCTCGTTAGCCATTGGCTAAAACCGACTCAAAAGAAACGTGCTCTATACTTTTGAGCTGAAGATGGCACTAGACTGACGTTTGTAGACAGAATTTAGTTTTCAAATAAAACACATCAAAATGCAAAAATAATAACTACCCGTCTACAACAGTATTAGACACTCATTTATACTAGTTATCAGCTAAAATAAGTTGATTTTGATGTGACTTGCTCTTTAAATACATTCAGCTCATTTTGACAGTTTAGTTTCAGCTTCACTTCAGCTATTTAGCAGCTTCAGCAATCATTTTCCAAATTTAGCATATGCTGCTAATTTCACAGTTCAGCTAAATGTAAATATTAAACTGTTAAACTTGTCCTACTGAAATAACATGTGTTTGACATTTTAGCTGTCCAGATTTTTATACAATGTTCACAGATTTCAGGTTTCTGCTGTTTAGGATTATTTTTCTCTATTATTCACTTACTTTTTGTGCTTTAAGCCGGGCGTACACTGTGCAACTTTTTCACTCGCAGCGTTCAGTTTCAGCTCAAACTGTACGACTTCCTCGCAGAGCAGATCTCACGAGTCATGTGCTCACACTGCACGACCAAGTTCTCGCATGCGACCTGACTGCTCACACTGTATGTCTGGTAGCAACACGTCGGCCCTAAAAATATGCTAAAAATAGCAGTTTTTACTCAACACGTCAGACTTTTTTCTCTTGTTTTGCCTATTGTCCTTCAGGAATGCTGCAGGAGGACACACAGGGATTTATGGGGGTTGGATGAATAAAACGAAATAAAGAAAGTAAATCTGTGTTTGGTGATCAGTTTAATTTGACATGAACACGACAAACACACTTTCTTGACAAACTTTGTGTTAAAAAATGTGTAGAAATAAAAACGAACAGCGTGTATTATTAGGGAAATAGCGAGCAAGCGGCGTTGATGCAGGATTGCGCATGCACCGTGAGCAGTTCTGATACTTTTTGGGTCACAGCTGCTCGCAGCGCCGCTTCAACAGTGCGATACCCTCACGAGGGACGAGCGAAATATTAAACACGCCAGAAGTCCGTGCGACCTCACGACTGCTGATCGGCAGCTGGTCATGTGGTGTTAGCCTCTCGTAACCCCCTGTACACTACATGACCGCTCCGCGCAAAACTCGCCCCGATGTCGTGGATTCTCGCACGACTGGAAAATCGGCTCAAAAAAGTGAAAAAGTCGCACAGTGTACGCCCGGCTTTACTTGGTTGGTGCTTTTTGATACAACACATCATTCAATACATTCAGGTCATTTTAACAGTTTTGCTTAGTTTCAGCTTCATTTCAGCTATTAAGCTGATTCAGCTAACAGTTTAAGCTATCCAGCATTCAAACAGCATTTCTGCAAAAAATGCAATTTATCTAGTTATTAATTGGATAACTTGTTAAACCTCATTAAACATTCAGATAAATGTATTTTACAACCTAGACATCCCATTTTTCTAAGATGCTTAATCAAGTTTCTGTTCACACAACATCTGAGCTCATATTTCATCTGAGCTCAGTCAGTGTCTCAGTTGACATCACCTTAACTCAGCATGTATAATCATTTGTTTTGCATCATCCTAGTAGTAGAAATATAGTATTAAATTGATTTTTATAAACTATATTTTTGCCTCTGTGTAAAATTATTATAAGGCGTTGTTTCCCTGGCTTACCCAAAGTACCCAGTTTCATCATCAATCAAGCATTAAAGGCTCAATAATAATGATAATCCATATTTTTATGGAATATTACATTTTATTGAATACCTTTATATTCTATTGACAATTCATTAAAAGGAACCACTGAAAAAATTTATCAATGTAATATGAAGCTCTCAAGTCACGTTTCTGATTTCCTGTGCTTTTGTATAAATATTAAATGTGTGTTGGATTTTGAACATTGCTTTTCATCACTTTCATTTGAGTTGTTTCTATCTTTAATTTTATTGACAAATATAAATAAACTTTCTGGCACAGCCTGACCAACAAAATAATTTATAAGCAAACTTCCATCTGTGACTTTATATTAGAATATGAAGAGATGCTTTGAATAAAACCTATGTTCCTTTTGCATTGTACTTTTTATTTAGTATTTATTTGAGCTGCTTCTATATGATCCTAATGTTGTGCAGAAAGTGTGTTATTTATAATGAGAACTACTCAGCCACAGCTCTGCTTTACTCCTTCAGTAATCATGCTCTTTAGGATTCTTCAGCTGTACAGACTTACAAACCCGTTTGCAGACATTTCTCTGCTGCCCTTTATGTTCATAACTCTCCACTGAGTCAGTGTGAAGGCAGCTTCCAGAAACTGTATAACCTTGTGAAAATACACGCAAAAGTGTGCACTTTTGTTTCCGACGGAGAATGGCAAGTGTGAAGTACATAATAGAGCTGATGGATCAAAGCGTGAATGTAACCAGCAATGGAATGTATATGCATGTGAGTGTGTGTGTGTGTGTGTTTCTGTGTCTGGCCTCATTTCTGTCCCAAATTGAAAGGATATAATTACCCTTTAAAGCTCATTCATCAAACTCATAAACTAGACTTTTGTTACACCATGTGTTTTAGTGTCTGCATGAATGAGTTTATGTTCATATGTTGCTATGCCCATTCTTGTTTCTATTGTTGTTTGCATGTGTTAGTTTATTGAACAGATCATGAGTGAATGTGTTGACGTGATCCATACCAGAGTGCATGCAGTATTTTCTGTGTTTAAACGGGTTTATGAGTGAGATGATGTACGAAAAAGATCAGTTGCAGGCTGTTATCTGGTGTGTGTGTACACACGTGTGCGATCATGCATTCAGATCGTGCATAAATGTCCGTTTATGTATTTGCGTATGAACTTGTGTTTGTGAGCATCACTTGTCACGCTGCTGTGTGTGAGTTTAGATTGTGGCAGAGCACATGCTCCAATCAACAGCAACAGATGGGCCCAGGAGATGCCAGAAAAGCTGCAATTACCGCCAGTAAAACTGTCTCTTCAGTCAAACAAGGGTTGCCAGGTCAGAACATAGACTTTGCTGTAAAAAGCCATCCTAATGAGCCATCACCACTCCATGTATGGGACGTTGTGTCATGGACAAAAGGTGACATTTGGGAGACTGAGGTAAGACAGAATCAATGCTGATGGGTGAACCATTCAAGGTGAACCACAACATTACGAGTTACAAGATGGTAGCTGGACAAAATAAACCTGTTATTGTTCTTTTACTAATTAAGGGAAAAGGGTAAAATCTTGGTAGTTGACTTCAGTTTGCACATTCATCCCTCCAACCAACACACTTGTCTCCTAATAACGTAATTAGTTTTTAGCACCTTTTACGTAACTCTGTGAGTCATGAGAGAAAAGCTAAACTAAAAACACAAACTACGATCGATCAGAGTCTGAAGAGGAGGAGACATTAGCTTGTACTGACTTTTAGGGCTTTCTGCTTCAGTTCAATGGAGTTTATGCATAAAGCACCAGTTTACAGCAAACATCATCTCAAAGCGCCAAACAAAAGCAACACATCCAATTTTAATCAAGTTCTGGTTCAGAGACATGTCCAGGTCTTTTAAAATGGGGTGGCCCAGGTGAGGCACAACTTTGTGCATGGGTGGCACCAATGGTTATGCTGTTTTGTTGTACCCTCAAGCCTTTTGTGGACAATGAAAAGCCTATTTAAAGTTAAATTAGTGTGTTGGCACCGAGGGTGGCCAAGGGTGGCATGTGCTACCGCAGGCGACTCCCTGGACACGCCCCTGTTCTGGTTCATAATTGAGTCAGTCGGTATTAGTTTTTTAACCGAAATGGTAAATGTGATAACAAATCAGCAGTTTGCATCAAATTTTCACTTTGGCATGATCCTTCACCTGGGGCAGTGGTATGATGGGTCAGTAGAAAGGAAGAACTCCCATTTAAGTGGAAGAAACCCCCAGCAGAACCAAAACTAGGATCCTATGGGCCTTCTGCAAATTCACCAAAATGCCAAACAAATTCCCTACAGCTGTTCGATTCTGCTGTGCATCTTGTTTTGAGTTAGCCTGGCAAGCCAGACTAAATAAATGTATTATTTAGTCTGGCCATGCTCCATTGACGGTTCTCAGTTGTGGGGCGGGTTCTACTGTTGTCTTTCAAATGATCTCCGCATTCCACTGGACAAAGAATGTGACATACTCTTGTTTCACTCTGTTGCATCATCCCACCCACCAGGCATATAGATTGCGGATAAAGCTCTGTGATTTGTTCACTAAGCAGATAGAGCACTATGATTGGCCCACCATTATGGACCAATCACAGCTCTTTTTGTGTTTGAAACCTCTCTAGAGAGCTGTGATTGGCTAGCCAGAAACCTGGTAGGAGCTGCTGAGGTTCCAATGGAGCATGCCTAGACCATTCTTTGCAAAGCAAGAATTTGGTCTAGTTCACTAGGCTAGTTTTGAGTGACATCACCAGCAGAAAAAGAACAAAACATGCCTTTGAGGGTGGATCAAGTCTCTTTATCCTCATGGAGATTCTGGTACAAAGGTAGGAAGAGTATTAACAGAGCTGAAAACAAAGATGTAGGTGTGTGCACACACTTACATATCCATAAAAAGACAAAAGAATATTGACATAATGACTCATGGTAGAGTATTTCTTTGTTTTTACTCTGTTTGACCAGAAAGTTCAGTTTGACATCTAGTATGGTCTTCTTACGCCGGGGACACACCGGCCGCCGAAGCGCCGGGAGGCGAAGCGCTCACGAAATTCGGCCGCTGCTCGCTGCTTCTCAGTTCAGACCAGACACTTGTTTCTCTGCTCTGGTCAAGGCGCGCCTCGGCTCAGCTGTAGTATTTATTTTAACCACTTGGTGTCCTCCATTTCCTCTCTGCCTTTTCTCTGCTCTTTTCCTCTACGCCCCCCTCCCCCTTGTTGTTTGTGTGTGTTTGTCCGTGTGTGTGAACCATCGACATATAAATATTGGACAATGGGTTTCCATAGACTCCAATAACATGTTTTTGAAGAAAAATGGGAGGTGGCCACCACCACCATTTTGATCATGTCACAGGTGTTATGACCACGGTCATAAGGAACATTATTTCTTCTATTTTTATACTATTCTTTTTTTAGTGTTATTTTGAGTGCGCAGGCGCCCTCCTAGGATTGGTGGATGATGGCCAGGGGACGTTTGGATTGGAAGATCAGCTGGAGCAAAGCTGTTAAAAGGAGCCTGATGAGATGCAGCTGGGTTCTTCATTCTCTACACATTCCAATCAGCCACCACTTGATGCCCTGTGTTTGCGTGATGCCCTTGTGTTTTTGTAACTATTACCTGCCATTCGAGGATTCTGTAGGGGTGAACCGCCTTTTTTTCTTTGCATTCCTGTTTTCTTCTGTTTTGGATAGTCAGGGAGGTAAGTTTGGTTGTCAATTATTTCCTTTAAGTTTGTAGGTCAGTTGTCATTCTGAAGTTAGAGGTGTTTTGTTTATTGTTTTAGGCATTGGTTCACCCTGAGTTATTAATCCTCCCTTGTCCTTTGTTCATCGCCTTGATCTTGTGAATTTATTACTGTACTCGGAATTCTGGTGTGGTGGTTTGGAATTGGTGGAAGATGGAACCATTTTTATGTTACAACCTGGCCCTCCTAGACGGGTTGTAACACAGGTTCCGTCAAGCCCAGACAATTCCACAAAAGGGAAGAGAGGAGGAGCTGAGGGTGGGGCTGTAAGGCTGGGATCAACTGATGACACCCGGTTGAACTAGCTACAAGCTAACCTGAAGCTAACCCAAAGCTAATGCGGAGGTGGGAGCTAAGCTAACGGAGGTAGCAACCTAGCTACAACCAGAGTTGCTGTAGAGTTTAACTACACACTAGAATCAGCACTGTTGCTATTCAGTTGGAGATTATGAAAATGACCAATCAGATTAACCTATGAGGCTTAGATCATGTATAAATATCCCGGATACTTATATATCGATCTAAGTTCATACACCAACCTGTTTGGTCTAATTTTAATCCAAAGATTAACGTTTAATTTAAATAGTTAAATTTTATAGCAAAAGTTTATTTTGAATCAGAAGCTAGGAATCTTTGCTTTTCAATAACCATAAATATTATACCTTTTCTGTGTTTCGTTTCAATAAAGAGGCATGTTTAAAACTGAAGAAATTGTATTACTAACAATTTTAAACTTGAAGATTTGAAACGACAATTATAAACGACAATTCATGGACGACAATTTAATGACAATTTTCAACAGCTTTGATATTAAACTTGTTTTAAAAAGGCAAACCTGTGGCTGGATGGAAGCTAAATTGGAAATACGAGTTTGGATGCGTGAATGGAATTATCAGAAGATTTCTTTCAGAGAGAGAGGAAGCTTTCTGGATGGAAATGATGTTTTGCAGCTAACTGAGGTTTTCCTTAGAGAAAACCGCATCAAACACATTCTGTCAAAGTCTACCTCTCCCAATCAGAAGAACCCTTTTTGGATCAGAAGTGTCCAGATGGAGATGGGTTTCCTACAGGCACGAGGTTGGTAGAAAACCTATAGCATGACCAAATCGGTCCTGAGATGTCTCCTTGGGTAACTTGACTGGTGGATCTATTTGCTTCTCAAAGTCCGTAACTCTGAAGGAGTTTTTGCATCTTAACTTGACTCAGAAATCAATAACTCTGGGTAGAGTTTTCGTCAGCTGGTTACAGTTACGCTTATTCTTAGCTATTCTTGACGGCGCGACAGAACAGCTTGGCAGAGGATCAGGGCGGCCGTCCCGTCTCCTCAGGATGATGTTGGTTCAAGAACTGAACTGAAGCTGGTGATGGTAAGTTTACAAAGCTCTCAGGACACTCCCACTCCCTCAGCAAGAAAGCTTGGTCATGCGTCAAAAACATGTGTTGCAGTTATTGTTTATCTGGACTCTGTGTTAGATGGATAAGGTGAAACTGACCTTCTTTGCTGAACACATCTTTTACTGTCATCAACCATAATCATGATTAATCATTATTATACCCAAAGCATAATAATTCATTTCATGTAATTAAAATACCTTTATACTGAACCAAGTGATCATTTATGATGATTATAATAAACAGTAATAAAATCAATTAGTTTTATTAATATTAGTATCTAATTGTTGTCATCGTGAACTTGAAGTGTCCTCCTCCTGGGACGGAACAGCAGCATATAGGTGATATGTTTGATAGGTAATTAGATTTATCCCATATTACCTTAAAGGACGACACACAGAGAGAGAGAGAGATTATTTGTAATGTCCATGTGGGTGAATCAACATGCGAGAAGATGGACTCAACCAACCAGCCCTCACTCTGCTCCAGCCTCAAAGCCTTCACCTCACCAGCTCTGCATACCCGCTGTTAGGTAATATTTAATCTCCATAACCCTGGAACCTGAAATAACACACATGACAACAAGGAAGACATTTTACCCTGAGTGCCCAAAACATGGAGAGGTAACACAGAGAAACCTCCTCCGAGGGTTCCCCACGTCACTCCCGTGTGCTCCTAGTTCGTCAGAGGCTTTATTCACAATGGATGGAGGAGAAGGCTGGTCTTCTCAGGTTACAGAGGTACAGTTTTCTTACAATCAACATCCTTGCTCAACCTTTCATGAACAGAACATTTGGCCATCTTTTAGGCCTCAAAAAGGTACAATTATAAAAATACCCAACAATGTTCTTCCAGACATCATGGCTCCTTGGTTAATCTCTGGATTTAAAAGTACTTTTTGACCCAGCTTGACCCAGCTGGGTAAATGTGACCTTTGCCACAAATTAGAGAACCTTGATGATGCTACACATGCCGTAGAGCTCCATGCTGCCCCGTTCAGTTTGGGAGTATATTGGCTCACCGCAGAGACAAGCCGCATGAACCATAAACGCTGCAAGTTGTGAAGTGCGCTCCATCCGTGAGCCACATCACCAAGCGGAAAGTGAATGCGTCAAGCATAAACCAAGCTTTAGAGTCCTAGTCCTCACAATGACCACACAGTAAGAAACTAGGTCTCACGTGAAACGTCAACCTCAAATTAACACGCCCAAACTTCAATTAGAGACATGAAATGTGCAAAGTAAACATGATAAAGTAAGAAAATATCATAGTGGTGGTGCAGTTGGTGGCACTGCTGCCTCAGAGTGAGAAGGTTACTGGTTTGAATTCCAGTGGAGGCATTTCTGCGTGGAGTTAACATGTTCTCCTTGTCCTAACGTGGGTTTCTCCAGGGACCTCTGTTCCTTCCTACAGACCAAAAATAAAGTCTGTTTGATTTATTAAAGTCTAAACCAGCCCTAGGGTTGTGTGTGTGTGTGTGTGTGTGTGTGTGTGTGTGTGTGTGTGTGTGTGTGTGCGTGCGTGCGTGCGTGTGTGTGTGTGTGCGCGCGCGCGTGTGTGCGTGTGTGTGTGTCTGTGATGGACTGGAGATCTGGCCAGAGTGCCCCTCATCTCAGTGACTGCTACAGACACCCGTGTGAGGAAAAGCTGAGTGTTTATCAAAGGAAATTACAGTTTTCTTTGATTAAGTTCATACTTTTATTACATTTTAATGAAAGTAATTGCTCTTAAAAGATACACACTGACACGATAAACACGTCCCAAACGTCAGAGATTTCACTTTCTCTTAACTAAAACGCCGTGTAGAAAACACATTTTTTTGGGATAAACTCTCAGTGAGTAGATCAGTGTGGTTAATTAAGCAGAAAAGCTCTCAGAGAGAAGCTGCAGGAGTTCTCAGCATGATCTCCACCTTGACTCTCACCTTGATGGGAAACTTCAATCCTTCAAAGCAGCAAATGATTCAGTCATATAATTACATCATCACTGTCTGATATTAACACAGACAGTACGGTGGATGCACACGATGTGCCCTGCAGAGATATCTGATATTTAGCTGAATGGATGAAGTGCTGCCAGGAGCTCTGAATGAAACATTATTCAGAGGAAGTGACTCTGCCGCAGATCTCCACCACACAAAGGAAGGCGTGTTCCTTCAGTGGAGGGCTCTCTGTCAGCAGCTCAGCTCTCATCGAGCTCAGGAACAAGGACCTTCTCTCTGGGCTTTAAAGGAACACTTGGCCCGCCATCGCAGCCCAGAAGTCCCCTTCCTTTGGTTTACTGGATCCTCTTGCTGAGTGATGCATGTGAAAGCTGCACATTACCTACAAAATAGTAGCCATGTTTTTGCTTTAGTCCTTTATTCTAACATAAACTCCTCATCTTTTGGAATTGTTGGATCAAGACAATTAAACACTAGCAGTCCAGCTTACTGCACATTCTTTCTTCAGTTCTGTCACTACATCTTCTTACACAAACCGTTGTGAAGTTATTTAAAGTGTCAGGTGTAACATCTATAAATAATCTTTGGCAACATTTTCAGAATCACAACGTGCACAATATGTGTGTACACATGCAGAATAAAATAATAAACAAAAAAATCTAAATAAAGAAATAAAACCTGCAATATCAAAAACTACACTTCAAGTGTTAGAGCACTAATTTATGTCATGCAACAAAGAAATGACTATTAAAGTGACAGTGTGTTACTTTCCTGGCAATAGGGGGCAGTAGATACCCAAATTGTTGCAAGCAAGCAGTATTTTTGTGTTGGAGTAAGACCTTACCAACGGATGCCCATTAGGGTCAAAAAGCCCTGGGGATTGCAAACCTTAGCAAGATAACAAAGCACATCCGACTACCTTTCATCACTGGCAACAAGTGAAGACGTAAATGTGTAAAACAACAACATTTAAGAATGACAGAAGTTTTCTAACCTTTTGTTAGAAATCAGTAAATGCATTTTGTCCTCATGGGCTCCCATAGCAGGAAACATGGCGTCTAATATGGCGTCGCCCAGAGACTTAAACTCGCTTTCATGTATTTTAGACCTGACTGCCAATATTTTTCAACAACTGGGCATCATTTCATTCATTTTCAACAACATTTTGATGGATATTTCCAGAAATTAATGGTAAAAACTGCACATTGTGTATTTAAGCCAATCAGTAAAAAGTTTCTTAAAAACTACACATTGTTTCTTTAAATTAACATAAAATCAGGTTTATTGTCTCAGTGATGCTGAGTCAGAAAACTGAGACATAACCTCTCTATCACTCAGATCTAGACTTATCCTTTATTTTGCTTCAAATTAAAGTCAGAATAATGGTTAAAACACATTTCCTTGAATCATCAAACATACATATTTAGCTGCTCTGAATTAAACATTTTAAGTCTGAAAAGTTAATGTAATGGTCTGCATCCTGCATCCCCCTCATATGTTCTCCAGCCCCCCTCTAGATTCCCCTTATGTGTCTCCTTGTGTTCCCCATGTACCTCGTGTTCCCCAGCCCACTCCAGGTTCTCCCCTTAGGTTTCTGTGCCTCTTTAGGTTTCCAACCCCCCCAAGTGTCCCTCTAGGATTCCCCTCATGTGTACCTAAGCTTCCTGTGCCCCTTCTTGTCTCCAGCTCCCACCAGGTTTCCCAGGTTCACTTGTTCTTTAGTTTTCTTTGTATTTAAATTATCTAGAGTTTTTCCCTGTAGTTTTCATTGGCCTAAAGATCTCTAGGTTTTGGCTTCCGTGCCCTACATTTTCTTTTTGGCTTCGTGCCCTACTATGTTTTCTTTGGACCCGTCATTCTAAATAAAGAATGTTTAATTTTACATCTTCTCCTGCCTCGTGTTCTGGGTATCTGCGTATTGGGTCCTACTCCTCCATCCCACAGCGTGACAGTTAAATAGTATTTAGAAATAAATCTCATTTTAAAACAGAGCCATTCACTAGTCGGTTAATGTCAAAGACGACTATATAACAATATGTTTTGTTTTATAATGTAATATAACAATGTGACAAAAGTAAATAAAATTGGCTCTTGCTAAATGTAGATCCTTCATCCGGCTCTCGGAGGGTGCAGACGCTTTTTTCCTCCTCTCCATATCTTATCCTCAAGGCCCTTTGTCTGTCTGTGTGCTGGGTGCACGGCTGCTTCTGCATTTTTTCTGGAAACTGGAAACTGAAATCACTAAAATGGACCTCGTCAGCTGGTCACTTAACGCGATTGATAACGTTTTTTCAACGATGAGAACGGGAGAAGGGGCTCCCAGATGCCCCTCCGGGACAGACCCAGTTGGACACATCATGGACCCCTGGAAACAGTGGATGCCATCAAGGATAGAGTGGACGAATCTGCACGGACTGGGATAGATTAATGTACATTATTGGGATTTTGAGAGGTTGAGGACCAAGGCACTTTAAGACAGAGAGGAAATTATCTCTGTCTGGCCCCAAAAAAATTTGTAATCGGAATCTGGTGACCTTGACCCCCCCCCCCCCCCCCCCACCGAAGATATGTGGAATGTGCCGTCGCTATGGCAACTCAGCTCTGTCTCCTATCCCTGCCTGGGCGGGACTGCGGGAAGGCCGCCAAATCGTTCCAGGGTCACTGCAACCCTCCAACCCTCAATGATCCTCCCCCTGTTCAGACTGAGGTGACATGCGCTGCTTGTAGTGGCTGCAGGAACTGAAGTGTGGATAGTCCCAAACCCACCACCCCACCTAGTGGACACTTATGTTGTGTGATGTCTGAAGTCTGTTGCATATCTGTCTGTGTTTTTTTTTTTTTGCAGAGCAAAGCTGTCCTCTCGGTGGAGGGTAACTCTGAAGTGCCTTTTTTCCCCTCCACCTGAACCAATCCTCATGTAACCCTCTGATCTCTATTAAGGTAGAGCGACTCAGGGTTGCGAATGACCACAGTCACTAATTCTTGTCATGTGTCTTGCCCATGTATGTCTGATCTCTGAATTGTGTGTACTGAAACTCTAATTTCCCTCTGGGATTAATAAGTATCTTTGAATTGAATTGAATCCTCCACCAGAGGGCAGTAGAAATGGAACGTTTCTAATGAAAGTACTAAATCTGGGGGACCTTTAAGGATAGAAGTGATTAGATATAGATCTCTGATGATAATCTACAAGGGTTTATTCTAAAGATGATGGTGTCATGTGGGCGGGGACAAAGTTCAGAAGTCAGGATTCTGGCTGTTTAGTTGGAAAAAAATGTCAGTAACGACTGCAAATGTTACCACTAAGTCATCATCACCAAATCGTCATGATCATATAGTGTGCCCAGTTCAACCCATTAGCAATTAGACCATATGGTGAGACGACAATGGTGAAAACTCAGTAATAAGTTCTAACCTCAACATCTCACAACTTCAGGGGCTGAAATATAAAGCCGAATATAAAACGGCCAAAATCTGGTCCTGAAGCACCACCAGAGGCTGGCTCCTTATGAAAGTCATCCCCAGATGCCAAATTAGCCTGAGCAGGAATGCAAACGACCCAATATGTTGTAGAGTAATGCAAAGACTTGTAGAACAACAGTCCAAAGGCAAGCAGGTGACATCAGCAGCTTCATTCATCTTTAATAGACTTGATGATTCATCAGGTTTATGAAGGTCTGGTGGTTGAGTTCATTCCAGAGGAATGAAAATGTGTTTTATTTAGGATAGAGAGGCCCAGCTTGTTCACGTTGTTGTATCCGTTTGATGAAATGCTTTTTAAAAATTAATTATCCAAATACTGCCATTTATGTTTATATTGTTATACCTTTAACCTGGTCAGTGTCATTACAACAGACCAGTGATCCCCAACTCCCTTCTCCAAGGGCTGGTATCTAGCATGTTTTATTGTTTTCCTGCTTCAACACACCTGGTTTTATTCAGGAAGGGATTAGCAGGCTTCTGCGGAGCTTGATGAGCTGCTGAACTGGTGAATCAAGTGTGTTGGATTAGGGAAACAACTAAAACATGCTGGATATCGGCCTTGGACAACGGGGGTTGGGGATCGCTGCCCACACTTCAATACAAAGTAGTGAAACAAAGGTCTTCATTTGTGGCAATAACAACAACGTTTAAAGTTTGCTAAAATACTAGGTTTACCTATTTGGACTCTGTACAGATCTGTTTACCTTCTCTTCGGTGTCGGCTTACAGATACCTGCAGAGCTGCCGTTCTTCTGACACAGAACCGTCAGGCTCCATCACAGCTACGTTTCACCGAAAAGAGAAATTCACTTTTGTTTGACTAGCTGATAGTCTTATGCTCTGGTACTTTAAACTTGTTTGCAGAAGCATAAATTGCAAAAACTGAGCAAACTTTAGCTACATTTGCTCAAATATTACACTTAGAAATCCTCACAAGAGCTGCCTGTGTAACATTGGAGCAACATCTTAAGACTAACCCTTTTTACATAAAATATTACCCAAATGTTCTCTTGTTTCTGAGTTTACCACGGGTACCCGTTTGGCTGCCCTCCATCATTACTCTGACCCAGGACCTGCATACAGGTGTCTGCCAAACACACTTGTTGCTATATGAAGACATACGTATGTCACAACAAACAAGAGGCGCTCAAACAACTCTTCTCCATCACTAATAGATTTAACATTGGAAAGGGAAAATGGGCTTGTAATGACCATCTGTCCCTGCTGGCGGACATGGAAGTGATCTGGGGGTGTCCCCAGCCCACAGGGGGAGGAGCTGGGTAATTACTCCAGCTGGTGGTGACAGATTTTTGGGTAGAGGGAATCAGCCGTGTTGGCCAGGGCCCATAAAGAGACTGAATAAGCTCAATGCAAGACAATAATCACACCGAGGACATGGTGCTTTCACTTCAGATGGGAATTATAGCAAAATTAGAGTTTAGAAAATGTCATTCATAGCAGCTTCCAAGAAACTCTCATTTGCATTTTTATGACTCCTTGAAAAGATAAATTACAAACGAAGGAAAAGCTGTTTATCACAGTTGAGTGACTAAATGTTACTTACAACTTTTATAGTTTGAACATGACCAGCTCTGATGCTCTGGGAGTCAAACATATCAGATGATCTGGTCAAAGAGAAAAAAGTTATTACATATTTTTCTATTAACTCGGGAACATCTGGTCCATCCTGATCCTGGGAGTGAGAGAGGTTACGTTTCAATATTCTGACTCCATCATCACTGAGACAATGAGCCTGCAGGCAGCAGCAGGGAGTATGATGAGAAGCTGTTAAAGTGCTGCAGCAGAATTACCTTTCACTGCTCTGAGGTCTTTTAGAAATTAAATACATAGATGGAAATGTTATCAACGTGATTAACCTAAGCTGGCCTGAGTGTGGAAGCTGGATGATGAAGGTGTAGCGTTATTAAGATCCTATTGTCTGCCCTTAACAGCTGCCCCTTCACACAGTAACAACGTGTAGGAATCGCCAAGGTCGGATGCTGGTTTCGGTATGTTTACATTCCAGGAGAAGAGACAGAAGAAGAGAAGAAGAACGCTTTCCGTTAATTAATCAAAGTACTTTATTCGTGATAAAGCTAATCAGAGCATATGTTGATCATTAATAATCAGGTGACTGATCTGTGAAATAAAGATGTCATGAGTTATGTGTTTAATGAATAAACAGGACTCTGCACCAGACAGACTGATCTACATTGACATGGAAACGCATGACACATTGTTCTCAACCAATCAGAACTTTCGTCTGTTGTAGGGCAGAATCTGGGTTGTTTAATGAAAGTTGTCCAATCCGGTTTACTAAGATTTGTAAACAACTAGGGGATATAAAACAAGGCAACACCATTTTATACTCAGTTCCATTTTAACCTCAGCTCTGTTCGATCTGAGTTCCAAAGGAGTTACATCATACTCTGAACGTAGTTTTCAACCAGCTCTCGATCCATCACCGCAAAAGAGAGGTACAGCCTGGCCAGATGTACTTTCTACTTTAAGCTGAGAACTGTCAAGCTGGAGATTTCCGTCGTTTGAACAACAAGACAACGTCCCTTCAAAATAAGAGCTGAACTCGCTGTCGACCCTCAGACGGGCTTTGTAGTGCTGCGACCGCTGTTGCACCAGCTCCAGTACACCTGAAGGTCCGAGGACCTGGCAACTCCTGATCTACACGGGAGGCTCCACATGGTACGTTGTTACGGCAAAATGGCGGCTCATGTCATCAGCTTCTGAAGCCTCGTGGTAGCCTAGTCATAACAACCAGATCCGCCTACGTCAGCCTAGAGATTCTGACACACACACACACACCAACACGAAACATCCAAATCCATATGCATCCATCACGGAGTTAGTCCTGGTAGATTGTAAGAATTTATAATTATAGAAATTAAAGATTCTTAAACGATCCCAACTCTCTCTTTTCTTGTCTCTCAGTCAATACAGAGTGTTTAAGTAAACTCCCTGATGATAAAAACAACCACTTCTGATTATAATATTTAGATCTAATTACAGTGTATAAATATACAAACTACAGATCACTACACAATGAGCAGCCGTGCACTGTTTGGATGTGTGGATTAGGTTTATCACTCTCTGCCTTATTTTCTATCACAACAGGCAGATATGTGGTGCAAATGTTGCGTGAAAAGATGCAGTGTTGGAATAAAAACATAAAAGATGGTCTAAACAGTCATCAGACTTTAGAAATAGGATCGTACACACAATCTTGATCAATAGTCAGACAATAGATTGTTACACAGTAAAGAGTCATTAAGCTTTATATAACCTGCTCACAACAGCATGCTACATGTTTTTAAATGCAATAAAATGTTAATAATGGTAAAATATCACAGGAGGTGTTGGTGTAACATTTGTAACATTTGACTGATTTATCTTTTCTAATTCAGATGATGAGTTCTGAAAATCCGAGGCAAAGGCTTGCCACCCAAAAGCTCTCACACAAACACCAAAACTATTAATAACATAAATCTCTGCAGCTGTTTCTGATGCATGAAATTAATTCATGCTTGTCATCCTAGAAACCTTCATTCTTTCACTCCATTTATGTAATCCTAATTCTTTTTGTTTCACATGGGAGGTGTGTGTGTGTGTTTGTGTGTGTGTGAGTGTGTGCGTGCGTGCGTGCGTGCATCTTGACTTGGGTTTTCAGCTTTGTCATCTTTAAATTTCAGAGCCAAACACGAACAAAGCAGTGTGTTTGAGAGGATGACAACCCACCAGGAATGTATTTTGTAGCTGTGGATCAGGAGGATGACGTTGCTGGTGAGTGGCACTGCAGCATCCATGCAGGGATGAATTACCATAATACAGTAGTATGGGAGATAAATGACAAGCCGGGATGAGGTATGAACAATCAGCAGCTTGTGTGGCTGTCAAGTTAAAAAGTTAACTTGTGGCCTACTTTACAGCAATCCTTATCCTAAGCAAGCATATAGAGACAGTGGAGAGGAAAACTCCCTTTTAACAGGAAGAAACCTCCAGAGGATCCTGGCTCAGTATAAGCAGCCATCCACACGACTCACTGGGGATCGAGAAGACAGAGCACACACACGCACACACACACACACGCACGCACACACACACACACACACACACACACACACACACACACACACACACACACACACACACACACACACACACACACACACACCAAGCAATGTGTCTATGGTTACATTGTGATTTCTTAGTAAATGTTCTATTTGGCGAGAGATAAACTTTGTTGTTTTTATCCCAGTGAATCTATAATTAAACGGGTAAACTAGCAGTAGCACATCCAATGTCAAGGAAAGCAAAAAGTTATTATCAGGAGACGGAGAATGTTTTAGTGGTTAGCAGCAGTGTGCTAGACGATGGCCGCCTCCATGAGGCCACCACAGCTTAGCAGAACATCGTTGTTGCTTCTTCTGGGGAGAAAAACACTTACAGAGAAAATAAAGTTAACAGCTGAAATTGCAGAAAATAATACAATTAAAGAGCAGATTGTAGAAGAAAGTAGTAGTGTGTGAAAAGTGGTCAGTGTGTCCTACAGCAGTCTAAGCCTATAGCAGCATAACTACAGAGGTAACTCTGGATAACCTAGCTGTGTTAGATGGAGGCATGTTGGAGGCAGGTTAAGGGAGAGCCTTCTTTACCGACTGTACACTCCACCTCCCTCTACTCCCTCACTTGTCCAGATCTAGGCTGACATCAGATTTTAACCATAGGCCCTATCAAATAAAAATGTTTTAAGCCTAGTCTTAAAAGTAGACAAGGTGTCTGCCTCGGACTAAGGCTGGGAGCTGGTTCCACAGGAGAGGAGCCTGATAACTAAAAGATCTGCCTCCCATCCTAATTTTAGATATTCTGGGAACCTCCAGTAAACCTGCAGTCTGAGAGCGAAGTGCTCGGTTAGGAACGTATGGAACAATCAGATCACTGATGTATGATGGAGCTTGATTGTTAAGAGTTTTATATGTGAGAAGGAGGATCTTAAAATCTATTCTGAATTTAACAGGCAGCCAATGTAGGGAAGCTAAGACAGGAGAGATATGATCTCTCTTTTTAATTCTCATCAGAACTCTAGCTGCAGCATTTTGGACAAGCTGAAGACTTTTAACTACATTCTGTGGACTTCCTGAGAGTAATGAATTACAGTAATCCAGTCTTGATGTAATAAATGCATGAACTAGTTTTTCAGCATCACTCCTGGAAAGGATACTTCTAATCTTAGCAATATTCCGATGGTGGAAAAAGAAAATCCTACAAACCTGTTTAACTTGGGATTTCAATGACATGTCCTGGCCAAAGATAACACCAAAGTTCCTGACTTTGTTCTCGGAGATTAATGTAATGCCATTCAGATCAGGTGATTGACTAAGCAATTTCCTTTTCTGGATTTCTGGTCCAAAGATGAGAACTTCCGTCTTGTCTTGATTTAAAAGCAAAAAGTTTAGAGTCATCTAATTTTTTATGTCCTCAAGACAAGCCTGTAACCTACCTAACTGATTAGGTTCATCGGGGTTAATGGATAATATAACTGAGTATCATCATCATAACAGTGAAAGTTTAGCCCATGCTGTCTAATGATTTTACCAATTGGGAGCATATATATAGTAAAAAGAATTGGTCCAAGCACTGAATCCTGTGGTACTCCACAAGTAACCCTGGGGTATGAAGAAGATTTGTCATGTACATTTACAAAATGAAATCTATCAGACAGGTAGGATTTAAACCAGCCTAGCACTGTTTCTTTGATCCCTACAACATGTTTAAGTCTTTCTGCAAGAACATTGTGATCAACTGTGTCAAAGGCAACACTGAGATCTAACAAGACTAGAACAGACACAAGATTCTTATCTGAGGCCATGAGAAAATCATTTGTAACTCTCACTAATGCAGTTTCAGTGCTGTGATACTCTCTAAAACCAGACTGAAATTCCTCAAACAGATCATTAGTGTTTACAGTAAATGCTCACATTCTTGGATGGCCACTATTTTCTCTAGGACTTTGGATAAAAATGGAAAGTTAGATATTGGTCTATAATTCATTGGGTCATCTGGATCCAGAGAAGGCTTCTTAAGTGAAGGTTTGATTAAAGCAACCTTAGAATCCTGTGGTACATATCCATTTACTAAGGATATATTAATTATATCTAGAATGGGGGGAGTAACCAAATGAAATGCATCTTTAAATAATTTGGTTGGGATTGGATCTAAAATGCAAGTTGAAGGTTTAGATGAAGCTAATATTTTTGATAACTCTGAAAGTTCAACTGGATGAAAACGGTTCAAGCACAGATGAGGTTCTACAGTTACCTCTGATGCTACCTCACTTACTGAGGAAGAAGAAATCACATTAGGGAGGATGCTAAAGATTTTGTTTCTAATAGAATTAATTTTACTTGTGAAAAATCCCATAAAGCCTTTACTGCTGAGGGCTAAGGGAATAGATGGTTCATGGCTATGATTCTGTGTGAGTTTGGCAATTGTACTGAAAAGAAATTTAGGATTATTCTTATTCTCCTCAATTAACGCTGAGAAACAAGCAGTTCTAGTTTGTCGAAGCTCATTTTTATAAAGCACAATACTATTTTTATAGGATAAGTAGGACTCCTACTCCTACTCCTCCTCTTCCGCTTCCGATCGGCAACAAGATGGCGCCTGTGCTTGGCTTAGTCACCGGCCACTTTTTCAAACTTTTCTCCACTAACCTCCTCTTTTCCACCTTGCTCCTGTCTGCGATCCTCTTCAGTAGTGTCCCTGCTACCATCTCCTATGATCGCCAGACTCTGTTGTCCTTCCGTTCGTTCACGATCGCCCTAGACGCACCGAGGATGTACCATCCTGTTTGTTTACCTGAGTGACGCACTGGCCCGGAACCAAACGGCGGTCCCGAGCTGCCCGCCTCCGGCTATGTTTATCCGATCCCGGGAAAACGTCGGAGGAAAAGAGGTTAACGAGCAGGAATCCAGGTGAGAATAAGACTTCTCTTAAAGCGTGGTTTATCTAGTAAACATCAGCGTGATCTTCTAGCTTCTTGTCCTTTGTTTGGTGACCTGAGCGCCAGTTCCGCATTCCCGCCAGGCCGCTTTGCAGCGCGGTTCATCCGTCCAGGTTTTTTAAGGTCGGTTTGTCCTCATTCCTCAGTGGTTTCTCCTCCTATTCCCTCCATAAGTGGTTTTTATAAACACCGTGGATCTAACCCTGCTAATTTACGTCCTCAAACTCCAGCTGTTTCTGTAGTTTCTGATTCCTCTTCACTCAGCATGGCTCTATTAAATATCTGCTTTGTTAACAATAAGTCCTTCCTGCTCAATGATCTTATTCTCTCTAAAAACCTGGATTTTCTGTTTCTGACTGAAGTTTGGCAGAAAAACATCTGATTATTCTGGTCTGATTGAACTCTGCCCGAGTGGTTATTCTTTTCTTAGCCAGCCCCAGGGTTCTGGTCGTGGTAGAGGCCTAGCTGTTGTTTTCAGAGACCATCTTCCATGTAGCTCTACAACCTCTGGTCACTTTGCTTCCTTTGAACTGCAGCTGATGAAAGTTGGGCGTAAGGACCCGTTCTACTGTGCTGTGGTCTATCGTCCACCTGGTCCAAACGGTTCTTTCCTTCAGGAGTTTAGTGACTTTCTATCCTCCACTGTGAAGCTGTCCAGACTGGTGATTGTTGGTGATTTTAACATCCACGTTGATGATCCCTCTGATCACTTTGCCATGAATTTCTCCAGCCTTATGACACCTTCGGCTTTACCCAGCATGTTTCTGGCCCCACACACACCAGGGGGCACACTCTAGACCTTGTTCTTACCCTTAGTCTAAATGCTGACAGTGCTTGTCCTGAGGACGTTTATATTTCAGATCACCATTGCATTTTCTTTAACTTGTCAGTTTCTGCGTCCCCACCTCCTGCTCGCCGTATGGTTAGTTCTCGTTTTCTTAATGAGAGCACAGCTAGCAATTTTTCTGCTGCTTTTGATCCACCCTGTTCTTCTGATAACGACCCAGATTCCTTAACTTCTCAGTTTAACGAGCACTGCCTCTCCACTATGGACAACATCTGTCCTGTCAGAACCAGATCAGTTCCTGCAGTGAACCCTACTCCCTGGTTTAATGACAGCCTTCGCAGCCTGAAGCGCCAATGCAGAAAAATTGAGCGTTTGTGGAAGAAAACCCATCCCCACGTCCATCTGCTGCACCTAAAGGATCTTCTGACATCCTTTAACTCTGCAGTCAGAGATGCAAGGGTTTCCTAATTCTCCAACCTGGTGTCCCAGAGCAAAGGGAACCCCAAGGTGCTGTTTAACACCATCAGCAGCATTGTCTCTCCAGCCACTCCTACAGCCTCCATCCACTCTGTTACAGACTGTGAGAACTTTCTGTCTTTCTTTGTGGACAAAGTCAATAAGGTTAGATCTAGCATCTCTCCTTCCGCCTTATCGCTGCCTCTCCCGACTCCAACCAGGCCCATCACCCTAGATAGCTTTGCTCCTGTTTCTTTGCCGGAATTAACCAAACTAGTTAACTCTATGAAGACCTCTGCATGCCCCCTCGACATCTTACCCCCATCTTTGTTTAAAAGTGCTTTTAAGTCCATCGGTCCCAGCTTGCTCTCTTTAATTAATGCTTCTCTGGTCTCTGGTCATGTCCCTGCTTACTTTTAAAATGCTGTAATCCACCCACTTCTTAAAAAACTGAGTCTCTACCCCTCTCTCCATAGCAGCTTCAGACCCATCTCTAAACTTCCGTTCATCTCCAAGATCTTGGAAAATGTTGTGGCTAAACATCTCACAGCTGCTCTTGATGAACATAACATCTATGATTGCTTCCAGTCAGGTTTTCATAGAGCTCATTCTACTGAAACTGCTCTTCTAAGGGTCTCTAATGATAAGGCAGATGCAGGGGACTGTTCTGTTCTGGTCCTGCTGGACCTGACTGCAGCCTTTGACACTGTTGACCATCACCTGCTAGTGGAGAGGCTCAGGGATTTGGTAGGCCTATCAGGATCTGCTCTGGAGTGGTTCTCCTCTTATCTCTCTGAGCGCTCCTTTTCTGTGGCCGTCTCCAAGTTTAGGTCCTCCACCACCTCTCTTACCCATGGTGTCCCACAAGGTTCTGTGCTGGGGCCTCTGCTCTTCCTCCTCTATCTGCTTCCTCTTCAGCACATCCTGAGCTCCTTCAAAGGATTCTCCTACCATCTTTATGCAGATGACATCCAGCTGTACATCTCCTTTAAGCCCAATGAGATGTCTAAGCTGCAGCTGTTACACACCTGCTTATACTCTATCAAAACCTGGATGGCTGGGAGCTTTCTTCAGCTGAATGAAGATAAGACTTAGATCCTCATCTCTGCCCCAGACAAGCTGGTTCCCAAAGTCAGAGACTCTCTTGGTCAAGTTGCTTCTCACACCAAACCTTCTGTCAGGAATCTTGGCGTGACCTTTGGCCCAACTCTCAGCCTGGATTCATATGTCAGTTCTCTTGTTCACTCTTCCTTCTTCCATCTCAGGAACATTGCTAAGCTGAGTCCCATTCTGTCCCGCTCTGAACTTGAGACAGTTATCCACACCTTTGTCTCCTCACGCTTAGACTACTGTAACTCTTTTCACGTGTCTGAGCAGAACCTCCCTGAACCGTCTACAGGTGGTTCAGAATGCCTGTGCTCGGCTTCTGACCAAGTCCTCCAAAGACACCCACATCACCCCACTTCTTGTCCAGCTTCACTGGCTGCCAGTCAACTTCAGGGTTCATTTCAAGATCCTGGTTCTGGTCTATAGGGCCTTTCATGGACAAGCACCATCATACATTGGTGATCTTCTTAGTCCCTACACCCCCAGCAGGTCCCTGAGGTCCAGTGATCAAAGCCTACTGGTTGTGCAGCGCACAAGGCTAAAAACCAAAGGTGACAGATCATTTGCTGCTGTGGCCCTCACTTGTTCAAACTGGCTTTTGTATGACCTTCTTCACCACTCTCTCTTTATTTTGCTCTCCCCACCTATTCCACCTTCCTCAGGATCCACTGATTTCCCTCTTCCCTATTCACTCTCTTTCTTTCTTAACATTTTTTAAATCACAATTGTCTATTTTTGCTCATTTTAAATATATTTTTAAACATTTTCTAAATGCTTTTTTATATTTTGACATTTTTTGTTTTTGTGAAGCGCCTCATGATTTTTATCTTGAGAGGCACTATAGAAATGATATCTTCTTCTTCTTCTTCTTCCTCATTGTGCGTAGAGCGCCATATGCTCTCCAATTTTCTAGTTTTGTTTTAAAGTTCAAACCAGGGAGCCAACTTCCTGTCCCTAATTACCTTCTTTTTTAAAGGGGAAACATCATCTAATGCCACACGTAAAGAGGAAGTAACATTATGAACTGATGCATCAATTTTTGAGGGGCTAGAAATGAAAATATTGCCCTCTGCTACATTGCTCTGAGACGCTGAGGACTGTAAAGATGGAATAGTTGATTTAAAAGATGCAACAGCGTTGTCAGATAGAGACCGTCTATAGTGACGTTTACTTTCATGTCTCGAGATCTCAGTTATAAAAAACTCAAAGGTTATCAGAAAGTGGTCGGAGAGGACTGGATTATGTGGAAAGATGATTATTTCCTCACACTCTATACCATAAGTTGTCATGGTCTGCATCTGCGTCTCCCCTCATGTGTCTCCTTGTTTTCTCCATCCCTGTCTAGGTTCTCCTTTTGTGTCTCCTAGCGCCCTCTTGTGTCCTTGTCTGCGTCTTCCTCATGTGTCTCCTTGTGTTCCTCATGTGTCCCCCGATCTGCAGCCCCTCCAGGACTCGTCTCGTTAGTGTGTCCAGTGTTTCTAGTGTCTCTAGGTCTCTAGTGTTTTTGCATTTCTCGGTTTAGATATTTGGATTTTTGATTTGTGGTTTTTGGCTCCCTGCCTTCATGGATTACTCCTAAATAAAGGATTTTATTTTCATCATCCACCTCCTGCCTCGTTCATCTGGTTCTCTGCATCTTGGGTCCTAAACTTCCTCCTGCCCAACTCGTGACAAGTCAGCACAAGGTCTAATGTATGATGGCAAGAGTGGGTGGAGCTATGTATTCTTTGAGTAAACCAACTGAGTCTAAGATATTACTAAAGGCTACATTGAGGCTATCATTTTCAGTGTCCATGTGAATGTTAAAATCCCCCACTATAATGACCTTATCAGCATTTAGCACGAAATCAGATAAAAAATCAGAGATCTGATCCAAAAACTCAGAGTAAAAGCCTGGTGGACGATACAAAACTGCAAACAAGAGTGGTTTTACAGTTTTGCAATCTGGATTAGGAAAACTAAGAATAAGATGTTCGAACGAACTGTAGCTATTAATTGGTAAGGGATTGATTTATAAGTCCGAATGAAAAATGGTTGCTACTCCTCCTCCTCCTCACCCTGTACTTCGAGCAATATGATGATTTAAATAATTAGGAGTCGACTCGTTGAAACTAACATAGTCCTCTTGCTGCAGCCAGGATTCTGTGAGAGAGAGCAAAGAAATCTGATTATCACGAATCAAGTCATTAACTAACAAAGTCTTAGAAAAAATAGACCTAATGTTCAATAACCCACATTTAATTTTTCTAATTTTCTGCTCAGTTGATTTTTTTTCTAATTGTGAGATTTCCATGATTTGCTTTATTAAGCTTGATATTTAATCTGTGTGACTTTGGCTGTGGGCAGGACACCGTCTCTATGGGGTAGTGGGTGGTTTTTGTCCTGGCCGTGGAACACTGGGCCAGCTCTATACCCTTAAGGGGATCCTGGAGGGTGCGTGGGATTTTGCCCAACCAGTCTACATGTGTTTTGTGGATTTGGAGAAGGCATTTGACCGCGTCCCTCGGGGGGCCCTGTGGGGGGGATTCTGGGAGTATGGGGAACCAGGCCCTCTGATACAGGCTGTTAGATCCTTGTAGGACTGGTGCCAGAGCTTGGTCCGCATTGCCGGTAGTGAGTCGGGCTTGTTCCCAAAGAGTTGGACTCCGCCAAGGCTGCCCTTTGTCACTGATTCTGTTCATAACCTTTGTTGACAGGATTTCTAGGCGCAGCCAAGGTGTGGAGGACATCCGTTTTGGTGGCCTGAGGATCATGTCTCTGCTTTTTGCAGATGATGTGGTCCTGTTGGCTTCATCAGAATGTGATCTTCAGCTTTCGCTGGAACGGTTCGCAGCCGAGTGTGAAGCAGCTGGGATGAGAATCAGCTCCTCTAAATCTGAGACCATGGCCTTGATTCGGAAAAGGGCAGAATGCCTTCTCTGGGTCAGGGATGAGGTTCTGCCCCAATGGAGGAGTTTAAGTATCTCAGGGTCTTGTTCACGAGTGAGGGAAAACTGGAGCGCGATATCAATAGGCTGATTGGTGCTGCATCTGCAGTGATGTGGGCGTTGTACCGGTCTGTTGTGATGAAGAGAGAGCTGAGTTAGAAGGCGAAGCTTTCGATTTACAGGTCGATCTATGTTCCTACCCTCACCTTTGGTCATGAGCTTTGGGTAATGACCGAAAGAACGAGACTGCGGACACAAGTGGCCAAAATGAGTTTTCTCTGAAGAGTTGCTGGGCTCTCCCTTAAAGATAAGGTGAGAAGCTCAGTTATTCGGAAGAGGCTCAGAGTAGACCCGCTACTCCTCCACATCGAGAGGAGCCAGTTGAGGTGGCTCAGGCATCTGGTCAGGATGCCTCCTGGACGCCTCCCTGGTGAGGTTTTCCAGGCACGTCCAATCGGGAGGAGACCTAAAGGCAGACCCAGGGCACGGTGGAGGGACTACGTCTCTCACCTGGTCAGGGAATGCCTTGCGATTCCCCTGGAGGAGCTGGCCGAAGTGGCTGGAGAGAGGGAAGTCTGGGCCTCTCGCCTTAGGCTACTGCCCCCGCGACCCGACTCCGGATAAGCGGATGAAACTCTCCATAAAATTAATTGTCATTAGTTTTCAAACAGGACTGTCTGTAGATTAGTCAACAATTTATCTGTGTTTTTACCCTTCAGCAGCTACATAATCTGCAGAAATGTGTTTTAAGTACTGCTTTTACAAATTATAAGTTTACAGAATGTGAAATATTTATTGGAGAACAAATGTTACCCATCCATCCATCCATCCATCCATCCATCCATCCATCCATCCATCCATCTCCTATTAAAGGTGTATTGTTTATGAATGAAGTAAAAATGACATCCTGTGTTAAAATCTGGTTACTACAACCACTTTAAAGGACTCTGGAGCTTTTTGCCAGCTGTGTGAAATTAAAACTGCCGGCACTGCAGCATTAGCTCATAGGAGGCATGGCCCCCCCACACTCACTTATGGTAAACAGTAAGGATGAGCCGGATACTCGTTTCAAACGAGTATCCGGTACGGATAATGCATGTTTGACGACTACAAGCATGAAACGAGTAAAACTCGCAAATATCTGCAATCGATCCTTATGTTCGAACATGGTGTTCGTTATGGCCAAACTGTGGCTTGCACAGAAGTCTAATAACGAAACACCACTTGAGTTCAGATCAGGCGGGCCGTTCCTCCCAATCACATCCCTCCAGGTCAGGCTGTCATTGTCCACGTAAGCATTGAAGTCCCCCAGCAGGACAACGGAGTCCCCTGATGGAGCACTATCTAGCACTCGTCCCAGGGACTCCACAAAGGGTGGGTACTCTGAACTGATATTTGGCCCATAAGCACAAACAACAGTCAGGACCCGTTCCCCGACCCGAAGGCGCAGGGAAGCTACCCTCTCATCCCCCGGGGTAAACCCCAACATACAGGCAGAGAGTCTTGGGGCTAACAAAAAGCCAACCCTAGCCCTCCGCCTCTCACCTGGAGCAACTCCAGCAAAGGAGAGTGTCCAACCCCTCTCAAGGACTTGAGTTCCAGAGCCAATGCTATGTGTCGAGGTGAGTCCGACTATATCTAGCCGGTACCGCTCAACCTCTGCCACAAGCTCCTGCTCCTTCCCTGCCAGCGAGGTGACGTTCCATGTCCCAAAAACTAGTTTCCTTGTCTGGGGATCAGACCGCCAAGGCTCCCGCTTTGGTCTGCCACCCGATCCACATTGTACCGGACCCTTCATGTTCCTCCTGTGGGTGGTGGGTCCACAGTTGGATGAGCCCATGTATCCGGTTCGGGCTAGGCCCGGCTGGGCCCCATGGGCGAAAGCCCGGCCACCAGGCGCTCGCTCACGGGCCCCAACCCCAGGCCTGGCTCCAGGGTGGGACCCCGGTAACCCTCCGGGCCAGGTACTCCGACTCTTTGAATTTACTTCCATGAAAGATCCTGTGAATTTGTAAAAAGTCACACATAGATCCTGAAAGTTGGGAATCTCTGGATTCCAGCTTTAGGCTATTGCTTTGAAACTGGTATCAGTAGTTCTTGAGCAATAATCTTGACCCACATCACTTTGACAGAAAAAATCTATATATCAAAACTCTAAACCAATCAGTGTTGAGGTGGAGCTTCCATAACAAATCACAACCTCCAACATTCAGGAGCTTCTCCACCATACCACATTATTTTCTTCACTCGGTTTCCTCCATGGGTTCCAGGAATATTTTCATTTGATCCCAAAGAAAAAAAAAAGATCAAACAAAAATAAGAATAATAGGGAAAATAGAATGTTAGTTTCATTGATTTGGTTAATTTATTCACCTATATTACTTCATTTGATTTTTAAAATACATTTTATAAAACAATATGTTGAAGAGAGATGACCCAGGACTTGACACATTTCCAAGCTGTAGAAAAGGTCTGTCTGAACAAAATGACTTCTTGGTTTTATAGCAGTCCCATTCTTATCAGAGACTCTCATCTCTCAAAAGCATCACAGCCTTTGTCAGCGATGGGAGAGCTGCATGAGCGGAAAGGGCGGTTTGACCTGGCAACAGAAAAGGATCAGACACACATTCTACTTTACCCAGCCTCAAAATCTTACTTTTCCATTTCAGGGGCAAAGAAATGTTGTTTACAAAGTATCTTATTTCCAGAAAAGGTTTGAGCATTTGAAATGCATCTTGACTACGCCCTGTGATTGTTCGTATAGCTGTTTGATATTTAAGTAACAAGGAGATCAAGTAAAGCCTCGCTGACTCACTCCTCTTTAACAGTCTGACTCACACTTAGACTTGAAACAAGAATAAATATCAATGCCTGTATGCTGTGTTGACTACTGTGGTGTTGCTAAAAGTTAGATGACTTTATGAGTCACAGTTCAAATGTAGCATGAGGGAACTCAACCAACACATTATAAAAATGTTCCGTTTCCTGGTTGGAGAAGTGCCCTTTTCTACTTAAGAACAGTTACTGACACTGGTGGATAACTTTGTGGAGTGGTCTGAGCAGAATCACCTCAGGCTGAATGCCAGTAAAACCAGAGAGATGGTGATTGACCTCAGGAAGAAGAGGACACCTTCAGAGCCACTACAGATCAGGGGGAGTCTGTGGAAGAAGTGGAGAGCGACAGGTGCCTGGGTGTTGTGATAGACAACAGACTGGACTGGACTTCTATCATGGAGGCCATGTACTAGAAGGGATTGAGCAGGCACAGGGAATTTCTCAATGCCAAGGCGCCTGGCCTTGCGAGGCTTGGCGCCTTGTTTATGAGGACACTGTCCTTCCTTGGTCAAAGAAAACGGTTAAATGGAACAGACTTGCATCACATGACCACAGCTTCCACGGTGGTCACATAACGTCACGTGACACGTGAAATAATATTATATTTTATACATATTAGTTTCAATATAAATATATAATGAGCTGTTTCCTTTTTAAATTGTGTAAATATTTGTTAAATTAAATATATAAGTGAGTTACTACCCGCTAGCCACCGAAGTTGCAACTACTAAGCAACTAACCAACCATAGAAAACTTCTTTGGATCTAAAAAAAAAAAAAACATTTTAAATAGTTGACTTACTTTTAAACTTGGAATTTGTCCCCAAAGTAGCTGTCGGCTTCTGATCCGCCGTCCTTTTGAAAATACCGCTGTGTATTCTGGGTAATTTTTGACCAAGGCTTGCCAGGCTACAAGACACCTCCCGTGTATCCTTGCTCAGCTAGCTAAATGGCTAACAAATGGAGAACAGACGCCTCGGTAGAACATGAACATTGGAACACATCTTGGCGGCTCCTGATGACGTATCTCCTTGGCAGCCGGGGTGGATCTAAGACATCAAGGCGAGGTTCCTTGGCATTGAGAAACAGCCTCTGTTTCTTGAGGAATCTAAGATCCTTTAACGTGTGCAGCAAGATGGTGGAGATCTTTTACCAGCCTGTTGTTGCCAGCACCATCTTCTTTGCTGTTGTGAGTTGGGGCAGTACCATCAGAGCAAGCAACACTAATAGACATAATAAGATCATTAAGAAGGCTGGCTCTGTACTTGGTCTCAGACTGCACACCTTGGAGATGGTGGTGGAGACGAGGATGCTAAATAAACTTTTATCCATCATGGACAATGAGTAGCAACCCCTCCATCACATAGCAGACAGACAGTGGAGCACCTTCTGGTACAGGCTGCTACAGCGCTGCTGTTGAAGGGGAAGCTTTCCTACCATATGCCATCACATTATACAATAGCAACAACTAAACTCTTGTTTATAATAAACAGTCAGTATGCTTTTCATGTTTTATACATTTTGTTATTGCTATTGTTTTTAAATGTCTTAAATACATCAATAAAAATACTCTTAAGTGCTTTACACTACAGATAGTCATTCACTCATTAACACGCTGGTGATGATGAGCTACATTGTAGCTGCAGCTGTCTTGGGACACAGTGACAAAAGTGAGGCACCGGTACAGAGGTACCACCGACCACCAAAAGCAGCGAGGGTGAAGTGTTTTGCCCAAGTACACAACTGAGATAGACTGAGGAGGACATCAACCTGCAACCTTCCGGTTATATGGTGGGCACCTAACTCTTTTGCCATGATCCTTTTTTTAAATCTTTATTTACTAATCTATTTTTATTTCATTAATGTCTATTTATTTAGTGTTTCCTCATTAATAAAACCGTCTTCAGTCCTTTCCAAAACCTTTTAATACTTTGGAGCATCCCAGTCTGTAAAATGTGTTGGCTGTTGTCTACTGTAGCATTTCCGTATTTTATGTTTGTTTTAAATAAAGCACTTTGTGGTACATGGTAATGTTTGAAAGGTGCTTTATATATAAAATTTGATTGATTGGAAGTCACTTAAATCTTCTTTCTTCAGTTGGAACTCCAGCAGGTTGACTTCAGCTAGTGATGGGATTTGTGGCTCTTTCAAATGAGCCATTCATTAGTCGGCAGTTTACGTCAAAGAGTCGTTCAAAAGACTGGCTCCTTTGAATGAAGCAAAGCCGTGAGAGCATGCGGAGGATGGTAGCGTTCCACCGGCGTCCATCACAGTGGTGGGTGGGGGATAGCGGCTGCATTTTCCCGACTACGGAGGGGTCTTGTTACTGGAATATGAGATGAACAGCTCTCTACAGAGACTCGGCTCTCACCGTTCACTTTGAAAATCTGTTCAAAAGATATGAGTCGTTCATGAACGTCACATCACCAACTTCAGCACATCTTCAGTAGATACCTAACTACACTGAGTTGCTGCCTTGTGTTTAAATGTGTTAAACAAAAAGGTTAACTTAATAAAATACACCCAGTGGCCGTTTTATTGGGTACATCTTGCTAGAACCGGGTTGAACGCCCTTTAAGTAAGTAACCATCTGAAGATGGGTGCACTGTGGTCATACAGAGATGGACATGGTCAGCAAAAATACTCAGGTAGGCTGTGGCATTACATCGATGATCATTTAATGCTAAGGGGCCCAAAGTGAACCAAGAAAACGTCGCCCACACCATTACACCACCAGCCTGAATCGTTGATACAAAGCAGAATGGATCTATGCTTTCATGTCGTTAATGCCAAATTCTAACCCTACCATCCAAATGTTGCAGCAGAAATCCAGACTCGTCGAATCAAGCAACATTTTTCCACTCTTCTACTGTCCAATTTTGGAGAGCCTGTGTGAGTTTAGCCTCAGTTTCTTGTTCTTAGCTGACAGGAGTGTGGTAATTTTCCTCTGATCTCTGGTATCAGCATGGGATTTATGCCAACAGAACTGCTGCTCAGTGGATGAACTCAGTTTGAACTGCAGCGATTGTCTCAACATGCCTAAATGCACTGAGTTGGCACTATGTGATTGGCTGATTAGTAATATTGTTTTCCTGTTTGTTTTCCTGTTTATCTTAATTGTTTGAATGCTGTTAAGCATTCAAACTATTGTTTTCCTGTTTTTCTTTAGTCTTCTTCTTCCTTTTTGTTATAAAATTAGACATCCAACTCTGTCAATGCAGTCGTCAACGCGTGGCAACGGATATGAATCTGGAACTGTTATTGCATTCACTTTTCTGAAATCGGTTATAAATCGTGGTGAGCCATCAGGTTTTTTCTCAACCAAGCACGGAGAACTCCAGGGACCATAGCTGGGTACAGCTAGACCATTTTGTAGCAAATAGTCTGTCTCCTGCTTCATCAAAGCACGTTTTTCGGGACTCGCTCTGTATGGATGTTGTTTAATTGGCTTATCACTGATCAAAACGACATTGTGCTGGCACACGTTAGTAACAGTAGGAATATCTGAAAACAAACATAAATGAGCATTAATAAGACCGTAAATGTCATCCTTGTGATCACTCTGTAAATTTGATAGCTGCTCATCTTGCCTTAGCAAAGCCTCAGAATTTTTCAGTCGAGGACTCACGGCACTCAAGGTATTAGTCAGCAGATCTTCCTGTTTTTCAGATGGTGTGATGAATCCAGCTGCGCATACTGGGACATCACTGGGCATCTCTTCATCTGTAGTGTGAGAAACATAAGATTTTAACAAATTTCCGTGACAAACTTGAGTCGCTCTCCTACGGTTTGGTGTTTTGATGGCATACGGGTGTTCGCTAACCTTGTGACTGATCTCAAACGGTCCCTGAAAATGTGCCGTTAACGAATCCCCTGCTGTAGGAATTAACATTAGCACTTTGTCTCCTGGGAGAAATTCGCGTGGTTTAGCTTTCTTATCAAAAGTAATTTTCATTTTAGTTTGTGCCTCTCTCAAATGTTCACTTGCCACTTTATTCGCTGCCTGCAAACGACTTCTGAACATTTTCACATATTTGTTCACGTTCATTTTCTTTGAACTCTGTGTCTCCAACAAACTCTCCTTTAGTGCCTGCAGTGGACTTCTAGGTGCGTGACCGAACACTAGTTGTGCAGGACTATAACCTAGAGACTCTTGGTTTGCTTCTCTGGCGGCAAATAACAGCAATGGTACACCCTCATCCCACTGACGAGCTGTACTATAACAGTACTTTTTAAGCATGGTCTTAAATGTTTGGTGCCAGCGCTCTAGTGCTCCTTGTGACTCTGGGTGGTAAGGAGAAGACATTACATGTGTATTCCCAATGTTTTAGCAACCTGTTTGAACAGTTCTGACTTAAAGTTAGAACCCTGGTCTGTTTGTAACACCCTGAGTAAGCCAAAGAGTGAGAAGAAGGTGGATAAAGCTTTAACAACTGACTTAGATGTGATGGAAGACAACGGTATCGCCTCAGGAAATCGAGTAGCACTGCACATGGAAGTCAACAAATACCTTTTTCCTGTCTTTGTGCGGGGCAAAGGACCAACACAGTCTACAATGATATGGTCAAACAGATTTCCTATCACAGGAATCGGAAACAAGGGGATAGGCTTAATGGGCTGGTTAGGTTTCATTATGTAGCGTTATGGTTTATGCTCTTTTATGAAAGAGGAACCATTCTACATATTCATTTGTGATATTAATTTTATTAAATTAATAACCAGATTGTATAGTTTTAAGACTCAAAGGTTGTTTTCATCGATAAACTGACGATAATATCCGTGTGTCTGTGTTTCAGTTCAATGAAGAAACAAGTTTGAAAGTTAAAAGTTTTAATTCTTCAAACTAAACTAATGATTTTTGAAATGACAAACAAGGAAATGACACTCAACATTGGCAGCTTTGTGGGACAATCTTTAACAGTTGATATGCTTGTTCAAATAGACCTTGTGGTGAATGTGTGAAGATTGAATATGAGGTGAGGTGAATGCATGTGTGTGTGTTAGATTTTGCTTCAGGAAGAAACAGGTGTCTGAGTGAAGTGATGGTTTGGATAAACTTAGGTCTTATCAGAAAAGATGCATCAAACGTAATCTGCCGTGGACTGCCTCACCTAAAGTCGGACCCTCTTTTCGATCCGGGACGCCAGAGGATGGTGATGTTTCATCCAGGTGACACCAGCGGCTGGCAGAGGAGACGGAGATGTCCGCGACCCGGTCCAGAGATTCCCGCGGTACACGTTGATGGAAAAACGTATGCAGATGTGTTTCCTTAAGTTTAATTTACTCAGAAATGAAAGGACTCGAGGCGAGTCCGCGTTAGTTGTTGCAATTCAGCTGTCCTGTGTGGCTGACAGGAATAACGGGGGGGGGGGGTGGGTGGGGGGGGGGGGAATGAGCCGATAGGCTCCGTCCCCCCTTTAGCGTTTATTCAGGTCTTCTCTCTTTCGTTGTCGAGCACCAACTGAATCATAAGACTGAAAAACTTACCAAAAGCCTTTCTCTTCTCAAAGCAAAACGTGTATGTCAGCAAATGTGTTTTGGAGTTTACTGCGAGAGCAGATGTGTGTGTGTGAGTGTTTGAGTGTGTGAAGGTCACCACTAAAACATCCTCAGAACATTATTTAATTAAGCAGTGATTCATTAGTTATTATGATTACCCAAAGCATAATAATCATTCATTTGATTAAAACACATTTATAATGAGTAAAGTGATAATACTGATCATTTAACAACTTAAAATAAAGGAAAGGAAGTTTGTTATGTTATGACTACTTTTCCATGAGAACACATCTTCTGGCGCTGCAGGTGGCAGATGTTATGGTTTCCAGCAGACTCTTGCAGACTTCATGTCTGCAAAGGTCCCAATCTGTGGGTGAAAGTTCTCAGTGACCCAGCTCTTGACCCAGCCAAGTCAAATGACCTTTGGCACAGAAAACCCATATTTCCTCACGTTACACTTACCATCTGACAAACATGACACCCTTTACAGAAACATGCAACCTGTTTCTTCATTCCAGGCCAAAAGAAATGATCTAGGACCACCAGGTAAGTTTTCCTGATGCCTAGATGACCCGACCATCTGCTCTCATGTGCTAAGGCTATTATCTGGTGCCTAAAACACTGAGGCACCACAATCTGTCGCACAACACCCCATGGAGCTTTATTTTCTAAAGGATTTTTCCAACACCTCATTAAGAGATCATCCTCCAAATAAAATCCAGAAGATTTCTCAGCCCCATTCTTCACAGCAGCAAAACACTTTTCTAAAGTTCTGTCATCCTTCTGCTCAGCCACTAAAGTAGAGCGAGGAATTCTTCTCTGATCCAACAAATTTACTGAACCAAATGATACTCCTTTTTCAGGTTCCCAACCTGTTGGCGCATCATGTGACACTGGTTTGGGTTCTGGTTCCCCAAACAGCATAGAAATATCTAACAAGTCTGCAACATCCCTTCTTGTACAGGACCTTGTAACTACACAGGAAGGAGAAATACCTGGAGGGGATACCACACAAGGTAAATTTTTAGGCTTTTCAACCACTTGCGGTGTAGGAACAACAGCGCCACCTGCAATGTCATTCCCCAACAGAATATGGACTCCCGAAATGGGCAGAGTTTTGCACACTGCCATTTTGAATCTTCCCGACACAAGATCACTTCTCAAATCTACTGAATGCAACGGACATGAGATCACTTCCAAAGTCAGACCTCTTAATAGCGCTGAGACATCAGTAAAACTGGTATCATCAAAAGTAAGCAAAGTATCCAAAATGAGTGTCTTAGATGCTCCAGTGTCCCTCAGAATCTTAACCGGGACAGCGTCCAACTTACTCCCCCTCAGGGTTACTGAGCCCTCAAAAATAAATGGTTCAAAACTGTCGTACAGTTTTCTGACCTTATGTTCCGTTGTGGTCTCCGAAACAAACGCCACTTCATTTTCAGATTTTTCTCTCCTCCGCTTCAAAATCAGACAATCCTTCACAATGTGACCCGGTTTGTGACAGAAGAAACACTTCACTGGATTTTTCCCATCTTTCACGTCAGATAATCGCGGCCTACCCTCACAGTGCCTTTAGGGTTTTGCCTTGTGTTCCAATTTTACCCGATGTGTAAGCATAAACTCGCCTGCTAAAATAGCAGCAGCTGACAAGTCAGACACTTTCTGTTCATTTAGGTACAAAACAGTTTTCTCAGGAAGACACCGCTTGAACTCCTCAAGCAAAACGAGTTCTCTTAGATCAGCAAAGTTTGTTACCTTTGATGACATCACCCATTTATCAAATAATAGACTTTTGTCCCTAGAAAACTCCACAAACGTCTGCTCCCCATCCCTTTTTCTTAAAGATCTGAACTTTAGGCGATATGCTTCGGGGACCAATTCATAGGCATGCAACACAGCGTCTTTTACACAATCATAGTTTGCACAATCATGAACAGATAATGAGGCCATTACCTCCTGTGTTTTGCCACATAACTTGCATTGCAGCAGGAGAGGCCAGACTTCCCGCGGCCAACTGAGTGCCGCAGCGATGCGCTCAAACGCGGCAACGTAGCTGTCCACTTCGGCCTCACGGAACGGTGGCATCAGCATCATGCACTTCCCCACGTCCAGCTTCTCAGTCTCACCCGTCAAGCCTGTTGACGGGCCCCACGATTGGTGCTGCGCCTGGGCCTGCATCTCCAGCTCCAGCCGCCAAAGTTTTATTGACGTTTCAGCTTCAAGTTCCAGTTTCCAAGACTCGTATTCTCTGTCACGCTGTTTGTCCTCAGCCTCCTGTTTGAGACGTAGCTGCAGCCGGGCATGTTCAGGAGAACCAAATCTCGACTCAGGAAAACACGGATCAGAGCCATGGAGAGGCAACGGAGGAGTTTGTCGACCCTCACCCCTTTCAGGAGTTAGTTGCTCCACCGCTGCACCCGCAGCCGCGCTGCCCACGACCACACCGTCCACACATCCCCCCCCCCCCCCCCCCCCCCCCCCCCCCGGCTGCAAAGACAAAACAGCAGAATCCACCAACGGAGACAACAGCTTACGCTCCTCCAACACAGAGGCAATCCTCTCCTTCAGGTCCACCTTCAGCAACAAATGAGCACCAGCGAGACCGAAGTAGTCAGCTACCTCCAACAGATCCCGCTTACGACAAACATCCAGCTGTCCGCTGGAAGGAGCCTGGAGAAAGGTATCCAAATCAAAAATAGACATGACAGAAACACACACAAAAAACAAAGTATTAGTCACAACCCAGGAAAGCGTACAAAACGGAGAAGAAAAATGAGAAGAAAAAAAAGAGAGCGAGAATGTACCAACTCGCAACCGTCAGCAAAACCCCAGCCAAAGCCACTGACTAACGAGCCCCCATTTTTATTACGTTCTCAACTCTAGTTAAGAAAACCCAGCCCATTCAACTGGGTAGACACTGGGAAAGATTTGGGAATAGAACAGGTTGTAAAATAATACTTTATCTTTATTTGTGTTCAATTATTATTACAAGGATTTACAAACAAAAACAAAAACCCCACAGCTGGGACCAGGAATTATTACACACAAAACAAACAAAATAGCTGGCATTTCTTTACCCACAAATTATCTTTAACTGGTACAAACAAAACAAAAAAAGATTCTAAAGCTAGTACCAACATACCACCAAGTTTAAAACAAATCCTCTCCACAGTTTGGATCAGAAAAGTGCAGAGATCTACTCTCATTTAGATAGTACTTTCTCAAGACGTTCGCAGACCAAACCAATTAACAGAGAAAGGGAGCGTGGAGTGGAGTCAACCCATGGGTTAGGAGTTGCTCCTCGTGTAATGGTTCCAACAACGTTTTATCCTCCTCATGTGGCAACCGAAATCAGTCCCAATCCACCTCAGCTGCAGCCTCTGCTCCGGAGCTATCCGTTGATGTCATTTGGGGCAAACTTCACACAAGGCCGCTGGTCCTGAACTCCGCAGCACTTGGCAGAGTCAAAGAGTCCTTGTTCTCAGAGGCTCAGAGGATCCATGTTGTGTGACATGAAAAGCAAATAAAATTAAAACACAACTATATACTTCACACAAACTCTACAGGGGAACGTAACATTTATTATTATTATTCTGCTTCCGCACACTTTTTGAACCTTTTCAACTCTTCAACTTTTTTCAACAATTTTATTTCAAAACGTTCAGCTCATTAAGCTCTTTCCGGCCATTACTTCTGGCATCGATATCTTTAAAACATTTTCGAGTTATTAAGCTTTTTCGGCAAAAATGTTCCCATTGAAATGAACGGGATTGGTCAATTTTCAGCAAATTCCTATCACTTTTTTGACCTAAAACTCTAATGGGTTCCTTTTAACTTAGAGACTTCATTCAAAGTTTAACAAACTCACAAGACTTTCTTGTTTAAAATATTAAAGAGGCTTTTTGATATATTTTACGATTTTTCTAAAATCCCAGGTAGAAGTTGAGGTACGACTTGAAATTTTCAGAAAAATTCACAAAAGATAATGGGGAAGATAGGAGCGGTGACCCTCCCTTGCTCGATTTCTGGCGTTGTCCCAAGAGAACCGTAGGTCCAATTGAAATGAGATACACACTGCCTTACAGCTAACGAAAATACCTTTGTTTTGAGCTATAATCCATGCATGTACTCTGTGAACAGCTCTTTACAACCCCCAGACCGTTTGGACTACCAAAACAAACTATAACTCAAAAAGTAGGAATTTTTGTCAGCTTTTCAGAATGGGTTTCATTTTATCTGTAAGTGTTACCGTTCTTTCGCTACAGGCCTCAGAAAGAGGAGACACCCAGATTTTCCCTCATTGAAACCCATGTTAAAGGAACAGAGATTTTCTCCTCCGATCGGCTTTAGACAGCTAAAATGTTCTCATCATAGCTTCTAGACAATTCTTGGTAGGCACATAAACATTCACACAGATGACCATCAAAGCTTTCTGCCGCTCACACTTTTACAATTTTTCAAATCGGTGCAGTACTTTTCGAATGGTGATGAGAAGTTTGACAGGACCAATTTCACTTCTGAAGGACAGGTTTAAAGGCTTCTCTCATTAACAGGAGTACAGCTGCAGGCCTCCAACAGCTGGGGGAAAAGGCGGGAAAACAGTGTTGCTCTCTAACTGATTGAAAGTGTTCAACCGTTTTCTGTCCAAGCAGGATCCAGCACCCACACATATGACACATCAAATCGGCCAGCTTGGTCTCAGGAATCTTGTATAAAATTTTAAATGCATTATATGTTACCATGGTAACACAAGTGCATAAGTATATCCCCAAACAAGTCTTACTGAAATGAATGTGAAAAGCCTAATATTGAGCCTATAACATACTGCTGTTTCTTATCTTTCTGGGCTCTATACACTTAAAACTAGCAGCATAGCTGACATTTTAACACTAGTCAGAAGGCAGGAATCACCCCTTCTCCTTCGCTGCTCTCTCATTGGCTGAGAGTTTTCAATTGTCTTCTGCCTAAAAGGAAATATGCACCCACACATATGATACATCAATTCAACCTGTTTGGTCCCAGGAGTCTTGTATTAACTTGATATTGTGTTCTGCGTTACCATTGCAATGTGCTTAGCAACAACATTTAACAACATTTTAGACACAACTGTATCAACATATTCTTCTTCTTCCGGCTTTTGGCGGGTGCAGATACTTTTTTCCTCCTCTCCTCCATATCTTATCCTCAAGGCTTTTGGCTGTCTCCGTGTGCTGGGTGCACGGCTGCTTCTGCATTTTTCTGGAAACTGGAATCTGAAATACATTTAAATGGATCTCATCAGCTGGTCTCTCAACGCGATTGATAAAATTTTTTCAACGATGAGAACAGGGGAAGGGGCTCCCAGATGTCCTGCCGGTAGAGACCCAGTTGGACACTTCATGGTCTCCTGGAAACAGTGAAACTTGATGTGTTTATCTCAGCTGTCTGTGGAGGACTCTGAAGACGTGTGGATATTCGTGGTGTTGGTGTCAGGTTTCCTGCTCATTGGCCTTGGAGGCTACCTGGCTTATCGGAAAATTAGCGAGCTGTCGAGGAATATTGGCCTGATCCCGGAGCTCAGAGATGGTTTGCACCGCGCTGTGAATTCACAGACTCAAATAATTGTGGAGATGAATCGTAAGCTTGGGACTTTGGCGGAGATTCATTCTTTGGCACAAAAAATGGATGCCATCAAGGAGAGAGTGGACGAATCTGTACGGATTGGGATAGATTAACATCCATTATTGGGATTCTGAGAGGTTGAGGACCAACAAACTGTAAGACAGAGAGGAAATTATCTCTGTCTGGCCCCACAACAATTTCTAATCTGAATCTGGCGTCCTTGAGCCTGCAAGGCTCCAACGAAAACTTCCCCCTCAGAAGATATGTGGAATGTGCCGTCGCTATGGCAACTCAACTCTGTCTTCTTTCCCAGCCTGGGCGGGACAGCGGGAAGGCATCCAGGGTCACTGAACCCCCCCCCCCCCCCCCCCCCCCATCCACACTGAGGTGACATGCACTGCTTCATCGTGGCTGCAGGAACTGAAGTGGGATAGTCCCAACCCACCACCCCTCCTAAAGGACACTTATGTTGTGTTGTCTGAAGTCTGTTGCATATCTCTGTCTGAGGTGTTTTTTTTTCTTGCAGAGCAAAGCTGCCCTCCTGGTGGGAGGGTAACTTTGAAGTGCCTTTTTTTTCCCCTCCACCTGAACCAATCCTCATTTAACCCTTCTTATCTCTAGTAAGGTAGCGCGACTCAGGGTTGCGAATTACCACAGTCACAAATTCTTGTCATGTGTCTTGCCCATGTATGTCTGATCTCTGAATTGTGTGTACTGAAACTAATTTCCCTCTGGGATTAATAAAGTATCTTTGATTGATTTGATTGATTGATTGATTGGTGATTGATTGATTTAGTATAGAAATGTTATTCAACGTTTAAAAAGAGTCATGTGACATTGTACATTGCTTTATTAATGAAGACTCCTGTCATCTGTTACCATGGCAACACAAGGAACTACAAATCACTTTAACCAAGTCTCATAGGAATGAATATAAAAAGCCGAATATTGAGCCAATAACAGACTCCTGTTTTTGATCTTTTTGAACTATCTGTGCTTAAAACAAGTTAAATTCGAAGGTGGGAAAGTGCCCCGCTCCCTCCCAGCTCCCTGATTGGTTGAGAGAGGTCAATTATCTTCTGGCTAAATGGAATTACACACCCACACATGTGAGACATCAAATCGATCGGCTTGGTCTAAGGAATCCATACATGCTTCTATCCATCCATCCATCCATCCATCCATCCAATAAACCATCTGTTATTTCATTCATCCAACCATTCATCCATCCCATATCAAGTCTGAACATATGTTCATCTATCAGTTTCAGATATCAGCAAATATTTCTAAATTCACAGTTCAGCCAATTGTAAAAATGTACCCATTTAACTATTCTCATTCAAATGCCAGCTGTTTAACATTTCAAATTTCGAGTTTTTAATCAATGTTCAAAGATTAAAGTTTTCTGCTGTTTAGCTTTTTTTGTCCATCCTTCACCTATATTGTGAGCTTTATTACACTTGTTGGTGATTTTTGCTTCTAAATCTTTAAATACATTCAGCTCATTTTGACAGTTTAGCTTAGTTTCAGATTCACTTCAGCTATTCAGCAGCTTCAGCAATCAGCTTCTGAATTCAGCATATGATGCTATCTTCAGAGTTCAGCTAAATGTAAAAAATAAACTGTTAAACTAGTCTTACTGAAATAAACGGTGTTTAGACATTTTAGCTGTCCAGTTTTTAAACAGTGTTCACAGATTTCAGTTTTCTGCTGTTTAGGATTAGTTTTCTTGATTCTTCACTTACTTTTTGTGCTTTATTTGCTTGTTGGTGTTTTTTGCTTTCACATCTTTCACTGCATTCAGCTCATTTGACGGTTTAGCTTGGTTTCAGCTTCACTTCAGCTATTCAACAACTTCAGCAATCAGTTACCAAGTTTAGCATAAGCTACTAATTTCACAGATCAGCTAAAGGTAAAGCTTAAACTGTTAAACTTGCCCAACTGAAATAACAGGTGTTTAGACATTTTAGCTTTCCAGATTTTTATAAAATGTTCACAGATTTAAGTTTTTTGCTTTTTAAGATTATTTTTTTCTCCACTCTTCACTTACTTTTTGTGCTTTATTTGCTTGTTAGTGATTTTTGCTTCTACATCTTTCAATACATTCAGCTCATTTTGACAGTTTTGCTTAGTTTCAGCTTCAGCTTACAGTTTCAGCTATCCAGCTTTCAAACAGCATTTCTGCAAGAAATGCAAATTTTTTTGGTTTGTGATAGCGAGCAGTTGGACAGGTGTACCCAATAAAGTGGCCAGTGAGTGTATCTAGTGAGTGTACCTCTATACTTTAAGGTCCAAGCATTAGATAAAACCCACTGCATACTTTACCTGTCTGTCAAATAGTCTAACCGTGAAATTTCTTTTCCAAAAGTTCCTCAAAAATTCATTTTACTTACAGATATAAGTAAATAAGTTGGGTTCAACATTAGAATTCGGGTTGAGCGTTACATCTGTGACTGTGTGAATCAAAGCACACCTCCTTTACTTTACTCTGCGCATGAGGCATGACTGATCCAGGACCTGTTTCTTAAAGACCATCCCTCTGAGAGGCTCTTATTGACCCAGAGTCAGACATTTATTGCCATCTACTGTAAGAGCTCAGAGGGGCAAATAATAGGGGGCTTTTGAGCTTTGAACATTGTTTCCTTTCTAAGCCACTTTTTCTGGAATACAAATATAAAGAGCCCCGTGGACATAAGAAAAATCCCAAATTCACCTCGACTCAAATGTCTGATGCTTTTCAGTTGTGAACCTTATAGTTTTATTAAAAAAATACTCTAACCTTTTCAGACTGTGGCTAAACATAAACAAGTTCAAACTCAGCCTGTTGATTAGATGTGGAGTAGAATGTCTTCTGGGAATCTATCAAAAACAAAATAAAATAGCAGCAGCAGCACTCAGTTTTGCCCCAGAGCAAGAAGCAGTCTGCCTCTGGAGCAGCTGTAAGGTCAACATCCTCTCAACGTTTTGCTCCACTTTACTGTTTTTCCACAGGATGGCGACGCTGTGCTGCAGCAGAGCCAAGCTGACCAACCAGAAAGCTGGGAGCGCAGCAGTCACTCAGCAGTGCAGCCAATTGAATCACAGGGGCCACATCAGCACTCAGGAAGCAGCTACCTAAACAGCCTGGCTGATAGTCATTGCTTGCTCTGCTTCCCTCCAGACACACACACACACACACACACGCACGCACTCACGCACGCACGCACGCACACACACACACACACACACACACACACACACACACACTCACACGCACATGCACACACACACACACACACACACATGCACACACTTGGAAAACACACAAACACGCTCATGTTAACAAATGGCCATGTTTGTGCCAGCCTCCATTATCCCCCTTTTAATGCCAATTCAGTAAGTAGCTGCATTGTTTCTCCCTTCTCTTTGTGCTGAGCCTTGATATTTGGGCTGACTAGTGTGTTTAGGTCCGTGACACAGAGAGTCATTCATATGACTCCTGACGTATTATCACATGAACGAGATACTTCTACACTAGCGTCGCAGACACAAAGGCATCACGCATACTGACACACACTCATTTCTCCCCTTCTTCCTGCCCCAGACCAGTCACAGCAGTATGTGCTGAAGCACATGGAGGAGGTGGAGGAACTGGGGTTGGCTAACAACAAAGCCACCCTCTGTCGTTTTGCCACAGCAGTGATTCTGGATTTCCATGGTCCTCTGTTTGTTGTTTGCGAGAGTGAGAGAAGATGGTAATGCATGGTTGTACTTTGCATTTAAATTGTACCCAGATTATGCATCTTTATGCACAGCAGCTGAGTAAATACGTAATGTAAAATAACATTTTGCCTCTTCTTCATTCCATCAGTTTCTGTGAGAAATTCCATTGCTCTCCTCCCCCAGGAGACACATTGACTATTAAACCGAGGAGTGGACAAGTAAGAGGTTTTAAAAAGGGGGTCACAAATTTTATATGATTATTAGCTAGATTGTTATTCCAGTACAATAAATACTATGCTGTGTGTGGCTGACTGAGGGATGACAGCCTACGGTTGTTTGGTGATCATGTGTTATTGTATTCAGTTATCCTGGGGATATCTTAATGCACAAGGAGGGCACCACGATGTCTTCACTCTCCAGGCTTTCTCAAGTTCTTCTTTGAGGCCCTGGTACTTCTCTAGTTTCACGTGTTTCTGTTTTTCAGATGTTGCATCACTTGGTATTGCCACATCAAACAAAATGGCTGTCCTCTGTTGTTTGTCCACTACAACAATGTCTGGTAGGTTCACCGTCCCCATTTTGTCGGTCTGGATCTGGAAGACCCACAGGGGCTTGGCTCTCTTGTTCTAAGGTGGTGTTTCCCACTTTGACCTTGGGGCTTCCAGTCCATACTCTGCACAGATGTTCCTGCACTCTATACATACCAGTCACTTGGTTGTGGCATTCCATGTATGCTTTCCCTGCCACCATCTTACACCCTGCAGTTATGTGGTGGATTGTCTCAGGGATCTCTTTGCACAGCCTACACATTGGGTCTTGCTTGGCGTGGTAGATCTTCGCCTCTGTTGCTCTGGTGTTCAGGCCCTGTTCTTGTGCAACCGTGATAAGTGCCTCTGTGCTGTCCTTCAGCTCTTTCTAGCCATTGGTAGGATTTCTTGACATCCACCACTTCAGTTATCTGTTGGTGGTACATCAAGCTGACTTCTTAGGACTTGCCTTACTCGTGATAGGTGTTTGGCTGTTGCTCCTTTCCTTGCAACTTCATCGAGGTTGCCATTTGCTTGTGGGATGCCAAGCTACTTGTAGCTGTCCTCAATGTCTGCTATTGTTCCTTCTGGGAGAGAGACCACTTCTGTGTGGACTACCTTACCTTTCTTTGTCACCGTCCGACCACAGGTCTACATGACATTCTGATATCAGTGCTGCAGATCCTGGTGGTGTGGGAAAAAGAGATAGATAGATAGATAGATAGATAGATAGATAGATAGATAGATAGATAGATAGATAGATAGATAGATAGATAGATAGATAGAGAGAGAGAGAGAGAGAGAGAGAGAGAGAGAGAGAGAGAGAGAGAGAGAGAGAGAGAAAGAAAGAAAGAGAGAGAGAGAGAGAGAGAGAGAGAGATGAAAAGTTTGAGCTAGTGTTCTTCCTTGCCTTATTAGTATTGCTCATACATTTTGTGTTTACTAATTGAGACAATGTTCCATTTACTTGCAAGAAGAAACAGGGATTTGTTTTGGAGTCAAACGCTGTGGGGACAGTGGCTTCCCTTGGCTTAATCTTCTGGGTTCTGTTAGATAACTTCATCAAAATATCTAAAGTTTAATGGTTTGTCTGGCCCTGATGGGAGGGCCCCGATCTCCAGTTACATTTCCCAAATCACCATGCTGGTTCCCAAGGGTGTTTACTGAAGTATATGGCAGACAGATACTGCAACACACACTCGCACGCACGCACACACACACACATGCAAAAATAAATCCCTTTTATCTGTAGAGATGCACACCAAAATAATCTTTGATGCTCACTCCTGACCGCCACCCACCCACCCATATGCCATCAACAAAACAGAGGTAGGGGACAAACATCAGTCTTTGAAACTCAATGCCACTCCATCCCCCGTCTCCTGAAATGTAATTCAAAGAAGTACATAGCTGCAGGACTTTCTGACAGCACCAGGCACTGAAACTCCTCTGCTGTGTGCCGCTATGCATGGTGGCCTTTATATACGATAGACCTGATAAATGACAGAGAGGCGCAATCTAATTAGGACAAACATATCACATCTTTTGTGTGAACACACAATCTTTATGAGGCGAAGAGATTGATGATTATTTCCAAGCAAAAGTGACAGTGGAATAAAATTATTCACCTTAGCTTGGTGCTCCTCAGGCACCACACCTGGTAGAGTTGTCTCCACCCTTATTAGTCAAGTATGAAACGGAGGCAATTCTTTGATAACAATCTCAAATCTGAGAATGCATGTTTGTAATGTGTGATGAGGAAAGAATTGTTCAATCAGAATTATTGGGGAGAATACTTTGTAAATGTATTTAGTTACAGAGTACAGATTACTTGCTTTAAAATGTATTCTGTATTGTATTTCGTTACTTTGTTTAATCTTGGTACTGTATTCAGAATACTTAGAATACTTTCCCATAAAAACAGCATTTAGGTCTATTAAATGTCACAATACGTGTTGATAGCTACTCCCGCGGGAAAGCAGGGCATATTAATGCTAAATGTCATGTACCGACTGCGAAAAAAATTAAACGATTAAATTACGTTTGTTACTTGATTTATCAAATAGTCAATAGAAAATGTATTTCTGTTTCTGTGAGAAAGTGATTGAACATTGCTCAGCATTGCTGTCTGCAAGAAAATGTAATCTAGACAAAACACTTCAAAATAATTGGGACTGACAATCACTGCACATTTATTTAGAAAAAAACTATGTATTATTTATATTTTTTTGTGTGTTTTGTAGTTTTTCCATGATGGAAGAAGAAGAAGAAGAAGAAGAAGAAGAAGAAGAAGAAGAAGAAGAAGAAGAAGAAGATGAAGAAGAAGAAGAAGAAGAAGAAGAAGAAGAAGAAGAAGAAGAAGAAAATATCTTTACTACGTATAACACCTCTCAAGATAAAAATCACGAGGCGCTTCACAAAAACAAAAAATGTAAAAATAAAAGAAGAATTTAGAAAATGGTTACAAATATATTTACATCAGTCCACAGATCCAGAATGAAATTCTGTCAACAATGAGCAACAACATTGTTCGTGGAATAGCCGATACAATAAGAGCTCAACCAGTTCTTCAGTATGCAGTTATTATGGATGGAACACAAGACATTTCTGGGCAAGAGCAAGAAAGTATTTGCCTTCGTTATGTTGACAAAGACCTAAAACCACACGAAGAATTCATTGGTTTGTATTGTGTTCCAGAAACAACAGGAAAAACCCTTGCTGAAGCAGTTCAAGATGTGCTGCTGAGACTAAACTTACCTAGGGTTTACGAGGTCAAACTTATGATGGGGCTGCTAACATGGCTGGGAAGCACGCTGGCGCACAGGCTCGAATAAAACAAGAGCAGCCGCTAGCACTGTACATTCATTGTCGAGCCCACTGTACTAATTTAACAGCACAGAAAGTTTGCTCAGCCTCAGTTCTGGTCAGAGACTCATTGGATTGGGTCAACCAGCTTGGAGTCCTTTTGTCTCATTCAGGGAAGTTTAAGGCAATCCATGCAGCAATAGCACATGCAGAGAATCCGTTATTCACTGCAATAAAACCTCGGTGTCCGACCAGATGGACGGTACGGGGCAAAGCATCACGGCTGTTTTGTCACAGTATGGGTCAGTGCTGGCTAGCTTGCAGGAGATGGCTTGTGGTGCGTCAAACACTGCATCTACAGCTAATGGCTTGCTAGGGCAGTTCAGGAAAGGCAAAACAGTTTTAGGTCTCATCCTTGCCTCTCCAGTGATCTCTGAGCTTGAACGCCTGAACATCTCTTTTCAGAAGAAAACTGAGACCATTGCTGGCATGAAAGGTGCTGTCCAAGTTGTTAGGACCTCACTCAAGGCCAAAAGAGATGAGGCAAGTTCACAACTCTGTTTGAAGAGGGAACGGCTGTGGTTCAGTCTTTAGGTGTTAAGCCCATTACCGTTCCACAGACCAGACCAGCCCCAAAACGCTTTATTGATGGAGCTGAGGCACATCAGCCTAAAGTGCCAAAGACCACTACAGAGGGGAATTCTACAAAGTCCTGGATATTGTAGATGCATAGCTCAGTGAGTTTTTTAACCAAGATGATTTGCTGGCATTGAAGAGGTTGGCAGAGACACTTCTAAGCGGAGAAATTAATGCTGAGGTCATTGAGAAATACCCAGAGTTGAACACAGAGTCACTTTCAGACTCATTTAGCAACAGTGCAGAGGCTGCAGGGATCATTCGTGGATTGCCTGTAGAAGTACGTAGGCTCTTTGGGAGAGTGGAAAACCTAGTCAGGTTGCTTTTGGTCGTCCCTGTCTCGTCCTCTGAGGCAGAGAGAAGTTTCAGTGTTCTTCGCAGGCTCAAAACATGGCTCCGATCCACAGTGACTCAAAACAGACTTAATCATGTTGCTGTCTGTCATGCTCATCAGGAGAAACTTGACTTACTTGACAAGAAATCAATTTGCAAGCAGTTTGTGGCTGCAAATGACAAGCGGAAAAAATACTTTGGCTCTTTTACCTAGGTTAGTGTTTCACGACTGTTTGGCATTGCACGTTTGACAGCGCTCAAAAGAATCACATGACACTATCATTTTTTTTGGTGCATTTAAAATGTTTACCTTAACAAATGTATATTTTTTGAAGAATAAAATATACTGGTTATTGCTCTGCAGTGTTTTTAATTTAAGACATAATTTAAGACATTTTTGTTTAAAGCATGAAAGGGTCAACTTTAGTCATATTTTTAATAAATTTGCAGTGGTCTCTAGTAGGAATAAACGTAAGTTATACTCTGGGGAAAAAGGCTTTGGTTTGTCTGATTGAGCATGGATAAGGCAACAGGAGAGAGTGGCAGAATGCTGCAGGATTTGGAGTCTCATTTCCTGATATTTGGACATCTCGCCTCTGATTGGCTAATATCAACATGACTCTGCCACAGACTCTGTTTGCCCTGCAATGTGGATGTTTTTTCTCCTCACATAACACAAGCCTGGAGGAGTTCTGCTGTGGTGGAGTTGCTAATGCTAATGGTTAGCTTCTACAAACCGATGCATCCTCTGCTGTCTCCTGGACGCTAAACCAAAAACTGCCTTCCCTGTCGTGAGCCAAGATGGGTGAGTCCATGAATGTTAAGTGACAGTGTGACGTAGATCTGTCAGACTTTTTTAATCCTAGAGTTTCATCGTGTTTTCTATCAGAAGCTAATGCAGGAGATAGGTGTAGGAAACTATTTCATGTTCAGCATGCATGAAAAACTCAGAGTGACCCGTTAGAATCAGAAATAATCATTAAATCAATTTTTTTTCACTGAGGTTGACCTATAGTTGTTGCATGAATTAATCAAGACTTTCCTTAATAGCTGTTTATTCTCAGCAGTAAATGTACAAGTATATATAGAACCTTCTGTATATCCTTTTTACGTCCCTCGGCTTCGCTAGGAGCACAATGTGGTTAAGGGAGTAAAGAAGATGTTGTACCGGAATAAAACAAACACTTTTAAAATTCTCTAAAGGATATTTATTAACCAAAAACGAAGCTCTGGGCTGAAAAGGAAACAAAAGGGTCATCCACGACTGGGTATTAATAAACAAAAGGAATTTCCCAATAAAAACGATATCTAATAATAAACTAAAGACGCAGCACAAAGGCTGGAATAAGGCTAAACGGTAAACACAAAACTGCACCAAAAGGGTGAGCAAGTCTCTCTGTAACGAGGACACACAAATTACTACTAATATTACCAAAACTCAAAATACCACTCAGGTAGCAAAACAAACGAAAATACCACTCAGGTAACAAAACGAAGAAATACCACTCAGGTAGCGAACGGAGACTTTAACGTCTGTAAAGTGAGGAGAGCTAGAGAGGAGAGCAAACACCTCCGTGTCAACACCCATCTGAAAATCTCTCCCAGAATGACAGGAAGCCTTCCCTTTTAACAGGGAGGCATAATTGAGCTAACAGCCTGCAGCTGTGCAGGCAGAGGACCGAGGGCCTCTTGTGGCCAAAGGTGACGGTGTCTGTCACAATCCTCTATATACATTTGCTGCATATTTTATTATGTTGACAAAGGCATTGTTGACGTGTACCTCTATAGAGCAAAAAAAAAAGCCTTTCCAGTGGAAATCATAGGGACAGCGTGGTGCAGGATAGCTTACATGTGACTCACTAAAGAAAGATGTTTTATTGGATGAATTGCCCAACAACAACAAAGCACACATGGGAGTTTGTGGGCATTGATGCTGAGGCTGTTTAAACTGGATGCACCCATGGATGAACGGGCCCTGAACATTTGGCATTAACTGTCTGAATAAACCCTGATTGACTGTAAGAAAACAAGGTGATGAATCACTGAAGAGATTTTTAATGAACTTCATTAAATGATAACACAACTGATTCAAATGTGGAGTCGTTCCTATTCAGGACGGTCACCAAAGCTAATGAAGCTTTAACCTTGTTTACAGTGGGAATAAAACGGATGCGGTCCGGTTTTCAGACGTATTACCGTTCACACCAACTGTGGTTCATGTGCTGAACGTCTCCTGATATATGTTCCCCCAAGAGCACCTAATGATTACAAATGTGGCATAATACGTTTGAAAATATACATGTAAAAATAACATGAACTATCATACACTATGAACTAAAGCCAGCAAAAATAATGCTACACAGGTTTTATTTAGAAATAAACCGGATGTATCTCAATGAAACATGCTCAACTTTCTGCTTGACTCCTCTTTTTTATTTTTTACCTAATGCAGCATCCAGAAAAAAGACTCCATGCAGAAACTTTTTTGGCACTCCACATCCGGATCCGCACTGCACGGCAGCCGGGGTACATGCTCAGATTAAGCTCAACGATATTTTTAACCGTGCTGAAGCCGTACGGAAACCAGGCCGCATTTGTTAGCTAAGCATTCAGTGCGAAGGTGGCTTAAGACCCCATTCACATGGCAAGACGATTTTTTTAACCGTGCTGAAGCCGTACGGAAACCGGGCCGCATTTGTTAGCTAAGCATTCAGTGCGAAGGTGGCTTAAGACCCCATTCACATGGCAAGCTTTTTAAAATTGTGGTAGGATTTTTGTAGCATGAGAGACCTCACAGCTACAGTGTGTGGTGTTCGGCAACACAACAAAACATCTAAAACTACACACAAACTGATTTCACACAAAGACATTCCCTAGTCAGACAGGAAATCTTGTGAGATAAAATGTAGATTTGGAGTAAACAAACATAGCAGAGGAGGAGCGTGCTGCATATTTATGTCAACTCACTTTGTGATTGGACTCCTCCCCTCTCCTGGGACCTCTCGGGAGGGGGGCTGCTCTGGGTGGCAATCTCCCTGGGGTCTCCACGTTTCAGGGAAAACCTCTGGATTTCAGAGGCTTGGATCTCCACCATCTTTCGCAGGTCTTTGGGGACAGGTCTGTGGCCCCTCACACTCACTACTGAACACTCCTGTAGAGAAACCTTACATACAAAAGTATGTGTACGCACACTAGAGCTCACATGGTGCTGTCACAAGTATGGACACAGGCGTTTTTCACACCTAACCTAAGGCGGTGGTTGACACTAAATGCACTATGAATTATTACCTTGTGCTTTTCAGCAAATAAACATGTTGTTATACATCCTTGTGTTGTTGGTACAGTGATATTTCATTCTGTTTCATTTCTGTGTGCTTCTTTTTTCTCTCTCTCTAACTCTGCAGGTCTAGAAGCAGATTTTTATGCATACTTGGTTTATTTTTGTAAACTGCCCTTTTTTTCCTTTCATTTTTATCTCCATGTCCATTGTGACTTAAAGCAACTGAAAGCATTTCTAATAAAGTTTTGATATCAGGCGAGGTATACCTGAATCTATAACGCTTCACCCGTGAAGGCTTGACACGCAGACATCAACTACAGCCGTACAGGACGCAGAAGAAAAAAAAAACTTATGTTGTGTTTGGCTATATTTCACATTCAACAGGCAGCATGCATGATTGCCCTCCAACAGCAGACCAAAGGACATATTTGAAAGTCAGGATTTATGATGGGAGCAGTCCAAACATGCTCCCGAGTGGACCAGAGCACTTGCAGTGCACCACACACAATATCTGATATGATTATCTCTAGTTACGCTAATCTGGCGTGTTCTTAAGATTATCAGCAGGAGCAGGGTTTAGTCAAAAATGGCTTGATTATCTTGCTGTGTGAACCGGGCCTTAGCAAACACAAACATGCCAACAACCTAATAAAATGACAGATATTGTAATAAAATGTGATGCCATCACAGATAAGTGTTGTTCACAACACATGTCAAGGGCTGATAGATCATATAATATTTTGTGATCTGATTTTTAGGAATTCACCAAAAACCAAAAAGTTGAGGTGAGTGCTGTTTCTAACTTTGGTATAGCAGGAGTTTTGAGATATTTTAGGGAATTCTAGGTTTCAGTCACATCTATCATATGTGCAGGATGAACACAGTCAGCAAAAGATTGGGAGGAAGGGAAATGAGTTGTGTGGCTGCCCCCGTGATGTCAAAAGCAGGCTCAGTGATTGCAGTGTCCCATCTCCCGCCCCCTTCACCCTTCGACTCGTCTCGCTGCTTTGCAGAGAAAAACACTCTGGGGTTGAGATTGTCTCCATTTGCTCTCCGCCTTGCAACCTCTTATTTTCTGTGGCAGTTAGTTCAGATAGTGTGGCAGTGCAAAAAAGGAAGAAAGAAAAAAAAAGCAGTAGCTGTGGTCCTGATCACAGTGCAAAGCTGTGTCTGACACAAGGGTGTGAGAGGACAAAGCAGGGAGCTGGTGTGCTATTCCAGTCTCATTGCTTTCAGGAAATAGGTAACCTCATTGTTCTACAACTAACAGAAATGACCTCACCGGGGCTTGCTGTCACGTGGTGACGAGTCTACTGACCCTTTAAGTGATGCCGCTTCTGACCCAGGCTGGCGCTGGCTGGATTAGTTTATTTGATGTTAAAATGACCTAGTGTGAACAATATGTTGGAATCTCAAAAGGAAAGTTTTGAGTTGGATTAAGATTTAGCTACACACACTTCCTCAAGAAGCTACTCCACATATTTCCTGACAAGGTCATCTGAGTTTGGTACTAAAATATGATGTAATATTCTTTTGGACGTTTGGGTGACTTTATTCTACATGTGTGCATGGAGCTTTTTTCTGTTGATGCTACAAACATTTTAGAACTAAACAACAGCAACACAATTAAACTTAATCTCCAGCATTAAACACAACAGAATCTGTGTCACATGCTACACAGTGAAACAAATCAAATAGAGGGTAAATTGGATTAAATAAATTGCTTAAGAGCTATTTATTTCTAGTATCATTACTTGTGACCACTAGCTGTGATACTCTATTAATTATAGAACATCACTTTGCTTGGTCTTACCCCAAAATTCCACTGTCTCCACTCCGCTCCGCTCCGGCACGAACTCCGCAGCAAAAACGGTCCCCTTGTAGTCAGTCAGAGCTGTTCCACTACTGCGGCCGTGCGGCGCAGTGCGCCGCCCTCCGGCAAAAATAGGATTGATTCTATTTTTGTCAGACGCCGGAGCAACTCCGCAGTCAATGGACAGAAATCACAACCGCCCAACAGGAAAGGGAGCAAACACAACTTCCGTTATTTCACAATAAATCGATAAACAAAAAGCGTTTTTGTTTCATATGCACAGGTTTAACAACTTTTAACAACTATCAATGGCGGTTGAACTTTAAATGCACAGAAAAAAAAAAAGCCATAAATACAGTTTCTAAGTACCGGTGGTCACCCTTTGTTGATCCAAACACTGCTGATCTCTCGACACAAATGATGGGCAGATTAAATAGTTCATTTCGATGCTTCTCCCACACAATGGGTGTTTGGATCTAACTTCCGCATTATTTGCTCGGACTGTATCGCAAGATCTCGAAAATCCCGCGCATGCCTGTTTGCGCACCTCAGGTCTCTGCACCGGAGCGGAGCAATTGTAGAGTGGGTATAGTATAATTTGAGTTCAGAATCGAGCGGCGGCGGAGCGGAATTTTGGGGTTAGGATGATTAATTAGAAGGTTCTAGGATTCTTTTAGTTATTAAGGGATCGTTCACACTTCGTTTATGATTCAAGAACCAGTTAGTGTTTGTAAACAAATAAGCAGAGGTGGAAAGAGTACTAAAATGTTGTACTTAAGTACAAGTATAATTACTTTCATGAAATTTTACTCAATTACAAGTAAAATTACCTGCCTCAAAATGTACTCAAGTAAAAGTAAAAAGTAGCTTATTTCAAATGTAGTCAGAGTAAAAGTTACTTAGTTACTTTTTTGACTGCAAGGACGGGCTCTTCTGAATAGTAAAAAAAAAAAAGACAATGGGGTATAAATGTCAAAGTGGCCGTTTTTTTTTAATTAAATGAACAAATATGCATATTGAAGTACAAAGGCAGTTACACTGCAAACTAGTAACATAAATTAGGTTATAGTCACAAGCCCATGACTTTTCCCTGAATGCTTATTTAGAGCAGCGGATTTTTAAAGTTAGCAGAGTTCATCTTTGGTAGTGGGTTCACCCACTCATTTAAAGATATCGGCCAGAGGCAAAATTTGTTTGAACAGCATGTGTAAATGTGTATTAAAATCTCAGATGAAAAAGGTTTTTGGATTTTGACAGCTGGAATTGTAAGAAAATCTGATGTTTGTGACTGGCGCAAGAAAAACAGAAACTAACTTCCGGTCTAAGCCCTGGGCAGCAGTTGACGTTTCACATGGAGCTCTGCTGAAACAGCTGTAGTAAACAACGCCCGACTCCGGTGTTTCTGCGTTAGCGTTATAGCAGAGAGCAATGTGTCATCAATCAGATGTAGCTTCTGAAGCCTCTACTAGTCCATCAGATTTGTTTTTTCTCTGGGAAACGGCGACGAGAACGGATATTAGATTACTGGAGAAGTTCAACCGAACTCCGACCCCGCCAGCTGGATATCACTACCAGAGGTGCAGACATGTTTTAGACCGTTTGACTCAGAAGACCTGCGACCTGATTTGGACATAGAGGAGGATTCTGTTCATCTTCAGAACCAAAATCGGTACAGTTTGTTTACTTTTCTTAAATATTTCATTTCTGTGCTCCACTGGGAGCTCTAAGCTGACAAGTTTTCAGCTGGTCTTAGCTCCATCATGTGTCTCAATATAGTCCAGTAATCTACAGTTTTACTGCTGTGTGTATTTATTGACATAACTCTGGAAAATATTTAACCGACAATTTACAAGAATAAATCTTCCTCATGCTGGAGTAACTCCTTAGCTCTACTCGTTGTTTGCACTAATCCAGGATGTCATGGAGGTTTTAATGTTGAAATATAGACATCATCTTTTAAATTATATCTGTGTGTGTGTGTGTGTGTGTGTGTGTGTGTGTGTGTGTGTGTGTGTGTGTGTGTGTGTGTGTGTGTGTGTGAGTGAGTGAGTGAGTGCGTGCGTGTCGTAGCTTTCCCAAAGGACTTGTTCTTTCCTTACCAGAGCGAACACGGTTAGTTTTGCTGCAGTCATGCTAACGGGACTCGTCTGGAGTCCAGAAGTAGCGGTGCGGTTCTAGATGGATTTATAGATGTAGGTTATTATTTTAGATCAGACCTGTTATTTAAAAAATGCATGTAGGACACAGACACATGGCTCAGACCTTTTGCTGCAGCTGTAAACGCAATTTTACATAATAATTAGGAGCATCAAAGTAAACAAATAACAGTGATTCACTTAGCATCAGCAGCTAGCTTGTTTTACGTGCTGGAGTGATGTATGCGAAACACAGTTCTTCACTGTCTGGAGGAGAGGATTTGGATTTTCTGTAATGATTTATGACAAAAGTCCTTAATAAAATAAAAAACTGGACCCAGTACATGTTTATATAGATAATAAAGTGTAGTTATTTTGCATTTCTACAATTTTAATGCCGAGCCAATACCTTTAACCCTTCACCACTGAAATCAGTGTGTTCATTCCAATCCTCCTAAATAATCCTCCAATCATCCAACTGGAATCCTTAAGGGTCCCGTAACGTACATCCTGTCAGAACAGGCCTTGGGAGCCCAGGTGTTACTAGAACTAATGGTGTCTCCTCACCAGCGTGAGCCTCCAAACTGTGAAGGTTGGTCTCCAAACATGAACTTTAAATTCATGCATTTATCTCCTCTTGTAACACTTTAACATGTTTTAAAAGGCTTGCATCATGATAAGTTACACCTCCCAGACCAAAGATAGGTCCAATATAAGATAAAACATTATCATAAACACTGCAGAGACATCATTGTTTATTAAATACAAGTTATTTTCCTGAGCCATTACTTCAGCCAAGATATAGGATGCATGGATTTGATGACGCCATGCTGTCTTATGCAGTCCCACACACACACACACACACACACACACACACACACACACACACACACACACACACACACACACACACACACACACACACACACACACAGCAGCAGCATGTTAGAATCATTTGAATGACTAATTTAACTACACTGAACTGCTTTTGTAATAATTTAATCTCTTATTCTGGAGTAAAATAAAGAAACAAGCTAAATCATCACATATCTGTGGCATCAAGAAGCATCTTCTGAGTTCAAACACAGAGATGGAGCACAATGTTTACACCTGAACAGTATCAGGATTAACTCACAGAGGCCTGCAGGTCTTCTGTTTTATGAGCAGAGCGCTGATAATCGGCTTCTTAGGAGCGCTAAACGTAATTTTGCCGCTTCCGTGCGCGGTAAGGAAACACATTTCAAACACGGAACCGAGTCTGGTTGCCGAACCGAGCAGAATTCTGATGACGTCACACCGGTGCGCGAAGGTGCGGGTTCCAACCCACAGGAGGGAGAGAGGAGGTAAACAGCGAGTGGATCACAGGGTCTGAACTTTTGTTTTTGAGCAAAACTGCGGTAAAAATGGCTGTTTGTCGTCATCATAAAGCGTGTAGCCCCCCCGGTTTAGACGTGGCGCTCATGCAGGTGTCTCTTTCTGTTCCGACGCTGTTACACGTAATATTTTTAATTTATTAAGCCTACAATTTATTTTTACTCAGTAACGGATATGATTTCAAATGTAGCGAATTACAATTCTTTTTTTAAAACTTACTCAAGTAAAAGTAAAAGTACAGATTTTAAAAACGACTTAAATAGTATAAATTTACAAAAAAGCTACTCAATTACAGTAACGTGAGTAAATGTAATTCCTTACTTTCCACCTCTGCAAATAAGCACTTATTTTACAAACAATTAAGATGTGACCGATTGTTTAAACTATTATGTGAGTGGTTGCAAACTAAAAGATGGGTGTCTGGAAACTATGTGTGAATATAGTGTTAGAGTCAAATCTCCGTATCTCAGAGAGGGGTGCGTCCTGGCTATAAAATAATTTGGTTTGCAGATAAGCTATAAGCTGTTATTTATCAAACTGCATACAGACACTATCTGTGTGTCTACATCATCGTAGAGGTACCCTCTTGGTGGATCCAAAAGTCAGAGTGGTCGGATGACCGCTGGCACCGGAGGCCTGTAGAGTACCGAGGTGCCGTCCTTTCAGTCCTAGAGATGTGTCTCGGGTCATGACAGATGGATGGAAATCACGCGTCTTAAAATAACGCTTAAGGAGTTTTCAAAATCAGCATTGTTCTGCAGGAAAACTATCTTGTTGTTCAGCTTTGCAGGTGCAAAAAGCTTTAAGGGTTTGACAGCGTGTCAAAATCTTTCTGAGCTAGAGATCTGCTAAGAGATGGCCAGTCTCCAGCTTTCTCTCCCGAATGACGAGAAAGCAGAGTGGCTGGTTTATATACCCGCTGTTATCTATTATCAAACTTACCAAGAATCTCAGAAACACACGCTCTGAGACGCAGAGTCTCTGAGTCTAGGGATAAGGTAAGTTATGTGTCATGTGCTCTTATCTTAACCTTACTTTCTGTCTGGTGTGAGCAGATGGTGATGACCTAATCCAGTAAACATACTTAAACAATCCTTGAGTACAGGTTCATGAACATTTCTTTGCTTTATTATACATGGATATGTAATGATTTTTAATCATAAAATCTTCTTTCTTCCATGATTATTTTGAAATATAAAATGATTAATTTTAATTATGAAATCTTCTTTCTTCTGGGAATAAAGATTTATCTAAAACAGTTCTCTTGTGAAGGGCCTTGGCTGCCACTGTTCATCTTTATTATCTGATGAAGCTGCGCTCAGCTGATGAAGTCATCTGATTAAAATGCTGAGTTGTGCAGACTCACAGACTCCTGACAAGGGAAGATACAGCAAAACATGTAGTAGCCAGGGTTATTTGCTCTGGCTGCATATGACGTGTGGGATCTTTAAAATCAGGCCATTTGGTGACGTTACAACAGATATCTGCAGTTTTTGATGTAAAGAGACGATATAAGTCACAGGATGTTTTCCTGTGCATCTCCATCATCTGTGATTCAAGAGAAACCCTCTGTTTTAATCATAGAGGAGTGAGACAGCTTCTTCCTGTGCCAACAATATATTTTGGAGAATTGGGCTGTTTGATTCATTACAAATGTTTGGGAGTTTTGAGCTTAGTTCTGATAAAATAAACTGAAATAAATAAAGAGAACAACCTGTGGTGTATTTGCAGTAAAAACTTACTTTTTTGAACCTTGCAAATCAAGGCATGAATATGGTGTTTATTTTAACTCTTTATCATCTATACGAACACATCCGTCGGGCATCTGGATGGTCACCTAAAAACATGACAACTCGTGTTGTGTTGACACTGAACCAACAGGATACAGAGCCTTAACTTTTCAGAACTTTTAGATGTTTGTTGTGACATCACACCATTTTTAGCCAGTGTAAACACCTCGCTATCACATTCTGATGTGAAATTTGTTTTGGTGATACATTTATTAAGGCCTGGGAGCCATTCATCTGCCTTGTTAGAAACTGCAGGCTGGATAACACATTTAGAGTGGGAGAATTACCAGTGATGACCCCGTTAATCAAGAAATTAAGACTACAGCCGTGAGTTGGCCCAGCTCACATGAATTCTCCCCAGGCATCGCAGCTGCATTTGTCTTTTTTTCATGCATCAGCTCTGGCAAGCAATTATCTCAATTCATTAGGGGAGGGGGTCTGTTTACACACTTACCAAATTAAGACTTTGCTTTGACTTCTTTCAAACCTCATTACAAATTTTTTTTGCTATTGTCTCATTTCCAGACCATCTTGACGTAAACGTGTCCTCCGTAAAACATGTATAGACAGTTGTACAACATAAGATTTATTCTCTATGTCATTGTTTTCCCCTGACACACACACACACACACACACACACACACACACACACACACACAGATGAATAAAACCAGCCCTTGTCTACCTTTGTCTCACAATACCCAGCAGCAGACAGCAGCTTTGTACTAAATCGGAGGATCATATCAAATCTTGTCATTAGGCTTTCTTTCCAGGACAACAGCCTTGCTCCTGCAAATCTCTGAGCAAAAGCCTGGCAGCATGGCGGCAGCTGTAGCAACAGGATGAATGAGCATAAAGATGAAAACGTTAAACAGAGCTAGAATTCCTGACATGAAGCCATCATTTGCATCAATTGCAGATGGCCCATGGCTGATTCCATCCACTGCAGCCGAGCACAAGGAGTGTATCGAGGAGTTCCTCTGCATTGTGGACCATCGTACACTGTCAAGTTTTTGCCCCTGACATTATGTGAGAAAGCAGAGCCAGCATGTTCACAGCTCAGATAAAGACCTACATAATTGGTATGTAGTTATGTAATCTGAGGCATATGAGTTCATAAAGGCAGAGTTGTATAATTTATTGCACCGGTTAGAATATGCAAAAGCAGACCTACAATTCCCTACAGGTCTAATTAAAAGAATATCAGCCTTTTTACAAAGCAAACTCCGGGGGATATAGTATAATCATGTATTAATAGAATGATTACCAAAGAAATAAAGCTTCTTACAATGATAAGAGCCGTGAAATTTATGACACAAAGCCATCCTTTAAAAGAACCTATAAAAATCAGAGTCCTATGATCTTAGTTCAGCTCCAAATGTGTGACGGAGGCTTGAGTCTTTATTGAAGCCAAAAAAGGGAGCTGGGACCCCATCACACGGATGTGGATGGAACATCGTTTTGGGGGGATTTAACAGGCACCAGCACACACACAGATATCATTTCATGTTGATTACAACCCTTATGTGTGTGCAGCACAGTAGTTATTTAATCATTTAGAAATCAAGATTTACGTTAGACGCCACATGGGCTAACCTTCTTGATCAAATCATAGTCAGAGAAAGCACATTTGTAAATGAATGGTTCCACAGGTGTAACAACCGCCCTCTGAGGACGCGGGCATGATGAGAGAAATTTTAATCAAGTCGCCACTGAATGGCAACGTTAACACACCGAAGTTAATGAGGCTGATGGAATTTTACAGCAGAATAAGATCAAATCAAGTCAGTGGTAACTGATCACCACTAAACGTGTACTGCACCTCAGGAAAACGACATGATGGATGAATATAAAAACACAGAATGACTAAGGGAAATCTGGTTTTTTAAATCCATCCTAAAAGTGTTACAACTTGCTTCAAATTGCACACACAAAAAAAACCCTTGCACTAATAATAATTGTCTTTAGAAATTCTACAGTTAAGTATTTTAATGGTACAATACTGTAGCTGTATTTACTGGAGAATTAAATGCATATTAAAATAAGACCAAAGATTTTGAGGAGAAAAGCAAATGTTTTGTAGTATTACTTTGTTTTCTAGCAATAAGTAAAACTCAGGCTCTATGGACAGTCAAGCAAAGTGATGTTAACCCTAGAAATCTAGACAGGCCGTAGCAGACGCAAAATGATTTTGCTCTGCGTGTGTGTCTCAGCGAGCCCAAACAGTCTTGTCCCCTGCCAATCACAGCGCTCTATCAGTTTGGTGGGCGGGATGTTACTGCAACTGAGAAAAAAAAACAAAGATGCCAACAGCATGTTTGAAATGACTTTGGCATCAAATCAAATTAAATGAATTTTAAATTTTAGAACATTTTTCATGCTACAGTCAGCACAAAGTGCTTTACATACAGAAATAAATAAAAAGCAACAATGTATAGGGATTAAAAACACTGCTTTTGCACATCAAAACTAAACAACCAGTTCAAATATTTTCCACACATACTCAGCACACACCCTGACCCTCACGCCGTCACTGCACAATAATTATTCAGCATAATAAACTGTATGTATATATATATATATATATATATATATATATATATATATATATATATATATATATATATATAAAAAATACCTGCACACTAAGAGTAAAGCATCTGCTAAAAGACATGTTAAAATGTATAAAAAAAAGCCAGGTTAAATGTCTTAAACCACTTTTTAAAAACATCAACACATTGAGCAGCCCTAAGGTTCTCCGGCAGACTGTTCCAAAGATGAGGGTTGTAGTAGGAGAACAATGCTTTGCTGTATGTTTCTGTTCTAACTTTTGGGTTGACTAAAAGGCCAGTAATGGAGGACCCCAAGGACCGCGGAGGCTCATAATGCAAAAGTACAACTACAGGTAAGTGAAGAGAATTCAGAAAGTTTACAAAATTATGTTGACGAAGTTTTCGAGTTATTCGTCATGGGTCCGAAGAAATCAGCAGCTGAGACTGAAACACCTGGGACCAAGAGGAGCCGTCCTCAGGACTCGCCTGAGGCCTCATCTCCCCGGAAAGACGTATTAGAATTATTAGATTCTATAGATAAACGGCTTCTGGGATTTGAGGGGCGACTTCATCTGCTCGAGGTTCTTCACCAGGAGTTTCAGAACCTCCGAACATCTCTGGAGTTCAGCCAGGAGCAGGTTGAGCGGCTCGCTGCTGAGAACGCGTCTCTGCGGAAGTCCGTCTCTTTCCTGGAAGAGGGAATGACGCGGATCACCCTGGACAACAAAACTCTGAAGGAGACGGTTTTGGACCTTCAGGCCCGCAGCATGAGGGATAATTTGGTGTTCGCAGGTCTGCCGGAGCAGACGGGAGGGGCGGAGAACTGCGAGCAAACAATAAAGAACTTTCTTCAGACAGAAATGAAGATACCCGAAGAAAAAGTTAAAAACATCACATTTCACCGGGTACATCGCCTTGGAGCTAAAAGAGGAGACAGCAGAAGACCTCGTCCCATCGTGGCTAAATTTGATCATTTTAAGCAGAAAGATCTTGTTAAAAGTCACGGAAGAGAGCTCAAAGCAAAAGATTTCAGCGTGAATGATCAGTTCCCGAAGGAGATTCTGGATCGACGCCGGGTTCTCTTTCCGCTGCGTAAAAAGTTTATCCAGGATGGGAAGAGAGCTGTCATTGCGGTGGATAAGCTTTATGTGGACAATAAACTTTAAAAGGAGCGAGGAGTGACTGACTGGCTGTTTTAGCCCAACATCAGGTCAGACATTTACTATTCTTATCAGGATTCACTGGGTTTGATCACGTCAGGATTAAACAGCTGCTAAATCCGTTTTGTAGAAGATAAGATCACCTGTTAATCACCACCCCACACCCCATTACCTTTTCTTTTTAGTTCTTACTTCTTTTTTAACCTATATCTGTACCTTCCCTTCCTTTTTACCTGCTTCTGTACCTTTACACCTGTATGGCACAACCACACAACTTTCCAATACTGCGTCAGACTCGACACACACACGCACACACACATGCACACGCACACGCACGCGCACACACACACACGCACACACACACACACACACACACACACACACACACATATATATATTAAATTCACAGCACAATATCATAATTTATGCGTCAAATAATACAACCACAAACACTGTTGGATCTTTATTATTATTATTATTATTATTATTTACTTTTTTGTTATTGATTAACATACTATTTATACATTTATATACTTATCCCATCTTATTCACATGAAGGCGTCATATTTTAGCTACTCACACACACATATATGGGTGCACTAAGATTTGTCTCATGGAACGTACATGGAGCTGGCTCCATAGAGAAAAGATTAAAGATTTTTGATCAGCTAAAGAGAGTGCAAGCAGACGTAATATTGTTACAAGAGACTCATAGATCTGCCACATCCGCAGATGAACTTAAAACACCTGAGTTTCCCAGCATGTTCTCTGCCTGCTATAACTCTAGGCAAAGAGGTGTAGCTATTTTAATACACAAAAACATCAATTTCACAGTATTGGACACAGTTTCTGATCCAGAGGGTAGATTTATAATGTTAAAATTATCTGTACAGAACCAACGCTTATGTATCGTCAGCATATACTGTCCAAATATTGATGACCCTCCATTCTTTCATAATTTTTTCTCTGTACTCTCCGAACACTTGGACTGTCCACTTATACTTGGAGGTGGTTTTAATTTTTGGATGAATTCCTTAACAGACTGGCTCAGTACAGCTGGGACTCAGCGCAATTGGCAATCCACTAACATAGTTAAACAGTACATGAGTGATTATGGGCTTTGTGATGCATGGCGATCTCTTCATCCTAACCGTAGAGAGTATACTTTTTTTTCGCACGTCCATCACTCTCATTCACGTTTGGATTATTTTCTAGTCAGCAGCTCATTGTTGGCTGACATTTCAGACTCTGAGATACACCCCATAGTTGTCAGCGACCATGCTCCAGTTTCTTTAACTCTGGTAAATAAAAAGACAATCCCACCAAGCAAAAACTGGAGGTTTAATACATCACTGCTTAAAGACGAAGGTTTTATAGAATTTTTTAAAAAGGAGTGGGGTTTATATTTAGAACATAATGACCTGCCTGGAACATCAGCATCTATTCTTTGGGAGGCAGGAAAGGCAGTGATGAGAGGTAAAATTATCTCTTTCTCATCACATAAGAAAAAAACGGAAAACAAACGTATTCAGGAGTTAGAAGAAATCATCAAGTCTTTAGAGGCGTCCACAGAAGAAGAGTTAATGAGCAAATTACGTGAAGCTAAATTAGAACTTCATGGAATTATTGACAAAAAGACACAATTTTTAGCACAAAGACTACGAATAGAAAACTTTGAACATAGTAATAAATCAGGTAAATTCTTAGCTAGCCAATTAAAAATAAATAAAGAGAAAACTACCATATCTGCTGTTAAAGACTCAACCGGGAATATAGTATATGATCCTGAAAGAATAAACAACACCTTCAGAGACTTTTACCAAACGTTGTACTCACCACAGATAAACCCATCAGATAATGAGATCAATGAGTTCCTTGACAGGATAACACTTCCTAAATTATCAGACAGCCAAGTTACAGTCCTGGACTCGCCACTAACATCAGCGGAGCTCCAGGAAGCCCTTAAATCCATGACGAATAGGAAAGCTCCAGGCCTAGACGGGTTCCCAGTAGAATTCTACAAAGAATTCTGGATCATTCTGGCTCCAATATTTTTCAGAATGGTGAGGGAAATCGAAGAGAGCAGCAGATTACAGCCAAACATGAATTCAGCCAATATTAGTCTCTTGTTAAAACCAGGCAAAGACCCGGCATTTCCTACCAGCTATCGCCCAATTTCTCTTATTAATGTTGATCTCAAAATAATTTGTAAAGCCCTGGCCAAAAGATTAGAGAAGGTAACCCCCTTCATAATACACCCTGACCAAACTGGTTTCATTAAGGGTAGACAATCACCCACAAATTCACGTAGATTACTTAATTTGATAGATTTCTCTTACAGTAGAAACATAGAAACTAGTATATTATCTCTAGATGCAGAAAAAGCTTTTGATAGAGTTAACTGGAAGTTCTTATTTGCAACTTTACATAAATTTGGTTTTGGGAACTTCTTCATAAACTGGCAACAAACATTATACAGTTCACCAACAGCACGTGTCAGGACGAACGACCAAATGTCAGCTAGCTTCTGTCTTCAGAGGGGGACCAGGCAGGGATGCCCACTCTCCCCCTCACTATTTGCTATCTTTATTGAACCACTAGCAGCAGCAATTAGGCAAACAACAGATATTAAAGGGATAAAGTGTAAGAAAATAGAACATAAGATCAGTCTTTATGCAGATGATGTTTTACTCTTTCTCCAAAATTCTCAATCCTCTCTCTCCCAAGCAATAGAACTGATAAACTCTTTTTCCAGAGTTTCAGATTACTCTATAAACTGGTTAAAATCCACAGTTCTACCAATTAATTTCTCATTTGTCAATTTGCTTAATACACAATTGGAGTCAGGGAATATCACATACCTGGGAATTAATATCTCTCCCAAGTTAGCAGATCTAACCAAACTGAATTACATCCCACTTTTAAGGAAAATGGAAGATGATCTTGCAAGATGGAAATCCTTACCAATATCACTCATGGGGAGAGTTGCTACAATTAAAATGATGGTCTTACCCAGAATAAATTACTTATTCTCGATGATCCCAAACAAACCTCCAGCTGACTGGTTTAAATCTCTGGACTCCTCAATTACTAAATTCCTTTGGCAGGATAAACCTCCACGAATTAGCTTAAAAACGCTTCAGAAGACCAAAGACAGAGGAGGACTAGATTTACCCAACTTTTATTATTATTTCTTAGCCAACAGGCTGCAATATATACCAAGATGGTTGCAAGATAACCCATTAGACGAGTCCTGGTTAGATATAGAACAGACACTTTGCAATACGATAGAGCTTTCAGACTTACCATTTATTAGCCCAAGCGTAAGAAAACATGAAAGCTTCAAAAGTATTAGTATCAGCACCTCTCTGACAGCATGGTGGGAGTATCTTAAAATGACAGAGTCTTCACTAGTACCATGCAGACGCACACCTATCTGGAACAATCCTGACATTTTGCAAAACAACAAAATGATGAACCTTCCGGACTGGAAAAATAAAGGAATCCTATACCTGGAACACATATATGAAGGATTGGACTTCATCCAATTTAATCAAATAGTCTCCCAATTTGGAATGGATAAGAATAGCTTTTTAGAATATCACCAAATTAAATCTGCAGTCAAACAAAAATTTAAGCTCAATAAAATAGAATTACAAACACCACCAAGGGTATTAGACTTTTATAATCTCAAACCCCCCAAACTACTGTCTAAAGTATATAAGACACTGTCCAAAATAGACGATAAAATTGCAATCCCTATTGAAAAATGGGAGGTGGATCTATCAGTTAGCTTTGACCAGGACTTCTGGTCCCAAACTTGTTTAAAAACATTTAAAATGATCAGACACCCCAATTTACAATTAATTCAGTACAAAATTCTACACAGAGTACACTATACAGGTCATCGGATGTTCAAGATGGGGTTTGTGTCGTCTGACAACTGTACACACTGCACAAACAACATTTCTGACAGTTACATTCATGCACTGTGGTCCTGCCCACCTGTCCAGGAATTTTGGGGTAGAGTATGTGAGGATCTGTCAAAATGTCTGAAATGTCATATCCCAACTTCCCCCTCTCTTTGTTTACTGGGACAGCTGCACGATGTCCCGATTGCAACATCTTTGGTTCACGTGGTTCTGACTGCCATATGCATCGCTAAGAAAGCTATCCTCTTGAATTGGAAAAATAGAGAAAGTCTCTGCATTAACCAGTATAGAAATCTTTTGTTAGATCATATTGCACTTGATATAGCCTCTGCTTCCACTTCAGATGAATCTCTCTGGGCTCCTTTGATCGGTTCCATCGCATAGCGAGGGTGGGGGGCCATTGATGTTGTCCTGCGGGATGGTGTGGGTGGGGGGGTGTGGGGTCTGAGTTTGGAGTATCCGGATGTTCCCTGGAGGTGGGTTCACTGGGGGTGTCTAGGACTGGGGGACTGTTGCCCCCCTCTGGGGGTGCTTGGGTTGCCTCGGGGGGTGGACTGCTGGTGGTTGTGAGTGGGGCCCCTTGGGGATCTTGGCGGCGGCCATGGGTCACTGCCTGACGGCTGCAATACCCCTGGGCGGGTCTGGGTGGGGGCCTGGGGGCTCGGGGTTTGGGGGTGGCCGGCCCCGTGTGGGGATCTGGGCGGGGCCTTGGGGGTCGGGTCCTGACATGTATGCTGCCGGGAAGAAGGCAGGAACACTCAGCAGTGCCTGGCCTGGGTTCGGGGGCATCAGGTAGACCTTGGCTCCTCTGCCGTTCCATCACAGGGGAGGGGGAGGTCCAGGACGGGGAGGACCAAACCTTACCTGGATGTCCCATGTCTTATATATTCTGGAAGTTGTGCAAATGCAGGGGTGGGCATAGATATTCTGCTGGGATGGGGCTGGGTTGGTGCCCTCGGACTCCGTGAGGCTCTGTAATGCTGCTGCTTTGGGCCCTGGCAGGATGGGCTGGGGTCTCCATGCCCTGGGTGGCAGTTTGACAACAGAGGTGCCTATTGGAGCCAGTAGGGGAGCTGGCTCCCTGGAGGGCTAAGCCCAACCAGCCATTCCTCCCCATCCCCGCATATTTCTCTCCTCCTGCTCCCTCACATCATCACACAAACATACACATAGGACCTTGGGGGGTGGGCAAGTCAGAGAGTGCGGGTATGGACCCCATTTCCGCATTCCTGTGGCAACCTGCCCCCCAATTTTATTTGCACTTTATACACTTCCACTGACGACATTCCACACAAACACACACTTAGGGCCTTGGGAGTGAGCACATTCAACGGCATTTGGCAGGGGGATATTTCAGCCTCCTCCCGAGTGCCGGTGCCCACTTCCAATTTTAAACCGCACTTAGACACTGATGGCTGAGGGTGTAAGTGGGGTGGTGCGGTGGCATCAGCTGGCATATGCCGGATGATGCCCGCACTGCCCACTCACCACAGCCATGGAATACACCTCATGATCACACAACACTATATTGGAGCAGGTGGAGGGAGACTAGGGGTCTTAGCCACCTCTGTTGTTGCTAGGCTTCCTGGGGCTGGAAGCTAGGAGGGAGATCTGGCCGTCTGGTTGGGGTCTGGGGTGGTAGGTTGCTGAGCTCAGCGTTGGGCGGGGGAGCCTGCTCATCAGCACCCCAGCAGAAAGGGTCAAACTCTGGTTACCGGTGATGGTTGTACCCCATGTGCAGCAGTACCGGGACCAGAGTTAATAGGGTGTGTATGGGGAGCATGAGTGAGTGTCCGGCGTGCATTTTTGTAAGTCTTGGGTTGTATGTGCATGTGTGAGCATGAGGGAGGGAGTGTGTGACTGTGTTTGTGTATGACTGTATATGTCAGGTGGGGCCTTTGGGTCCTCCCCTCTCCTGGAACTTCTCTTGATGATATAGATCTTTGTCCCCCCTCCCCCTGCCACACCTGGTGTGGGGGCTTGTGCCATGGTCTGCCTGAGTGTTCGTGGCAACCGGGTCTGGGGGTTTAAGATTTTGGCATCTGCCTGATAGATCCCGGTGGCTGCCTGGTGGGGTCTGGGTCCCTGGGCTCTGCTGGGTCCCCGGCGGGGGTGGTCACCCCTGGGTCCCGGGTCGCTGGGTCCCGGGCTCGGCCGGCTAGGGGGTGGGAGGCTGCGGGCGGGCCTGTGGGCTTGCCGCTGATATCTCCAGGGACTCTGCCGGCTGCTGGTTGTGGCCCCCCGGGGCGATCCTCTGTGCCTCTTCGAGGGGGGCGGGGGCCTTTCTGGTTGCAGTCTCCTTGGGGTTCCTGCATTCTGGGGCAACGCCTGGATCTCTGGGACTTGGAGCTCCCCCCGTCTCCTGCGCATCTTTGGGGGGCGGATCTGTGGTCCCTCACACTCTCTGTTGGACGCTCCTATAGAGAAACCTTAAATAAACAAGCGCGTGTACACACACAGGTGCTCACATGGTGCTCTCAAAAGTATGGGCTTGGGCACGTTCAACACATGTCTTAAGACTGCATTGTGATTTATTATCGTGATTCTTCAGTTAAGCAATGTTGATTATATGTATGTATGTATATATATACATATATATATATATATATATATATATATATATATATATATATATATATATATGTATATATATATATATATATATATATATAGTTTTTTTTTTGTTTTTTTTTTCATCAAGTTGACGCAGTGATAGGTAGATCTTGTTGTATTGTTGTTGTGTCCCTTTTTTGTGTCCTTTTGTTTTTTTTTTGTCTTTTTCTGCAGGTTTAGAAGCAGACTCTTGTTCATTGTTTATTTTTGTGGAACCCCCCCCCCCCCCCACCCCCATCCTCTCTCCACCTTTTCTCTTCCTTTCTCTTTCACCTCTGTCTCCGTGTCTGGTCGGAATTACAAAGCATTCAACAACAATAACAATAAAGTTTTAAGTATCAGGCGTGACATTAAAAGCAAACGCTTTGATGCTTCACCTGAGAATAAATCTGTAAGGCTTGTCACCAGCATTCAGACATCAATTCTGCTTGCTTCACAGCCAGACAGGACACGGTAAAAAAAAAAAAAAAAGTACAACTACAAATGATGGTCCTAGACCACTGAGACATTTATAAACCAATAAAAGATTCTTAAAATTAATCCTAAAATCTACAGGAGTGTAACATGTTCCCACCCTCTGGTCCTGATCAGCACACATGCTGCTGAATTCTGGATTAGTTGGAGTTATTTTGAGTAGACCAGAGAGCAGGGCATTACAATAATTGAATCTACTTGAAATAAAAGCATGCATTAACACAGCTGTGCTGACAGGAGAGAGAAATGGGCAAACTGGCTGTTTTTAAGGTGATAAAATCATTTTTAATTTGTGAAATTAAACTGAGCTCAGAGTCAAGGACGGCCAGATTTCTCACACAGTGACAAGGTCTGAAATTTTGTAGTTCTGCTGAGATGATCTCTCACTTATTTGATGATTAAAACTTCTGTTTTGTCCTGGTTGAGCTGTAAAAACTTTTCTGCCAACTATGACTTTATATCTAAAATACTGATTGAAAGTAAATTTGGGATCAACTTTGGATGATTTAGACTTGGGCTTTTCCTTGAGTCAAGAACAGATAGAGGTACTTCAGTCCTTTCTTTAGGAAATGATTTATTTGCGTCTTCTTTGACAGTTTATGGTGGATTGCCCCATTGGCTGACATTCATAGCAGTGAGTATGTCACAATTGTTGTACAATAGCATGTGGAGACATTTGGTAAGACAACCACAACTGAGATCTGTCTATGGGTCATGACCAGACAATATAAGATGGCTTGCCAGGCTAGTTAATTATCTCTCTAAACCAGCATGTACATGTGTGTGTTTCTTTGACACTTGGTAAGCATTTTTAAAGACCAAGCATCTGCTACCTGCCCATTGCAGAAGTTTTCCAGACAACAGAAGGCCTTCCAAAATGTGCATGGACAAAAACACTCGAAGTATTAAAAAAAGAAAAAGTAAAATAGAGCAAAAGTCTGGTAATAGGGCAATGTGAGATTTATAAAAATGCTATAATGGATAAAACATTTCTAAAGCTTTATATGGTGTGGGTGGCAGTCCTACTAGAGCATGTGTGCCAATCAATGCCTCTAGGCGCCCAGCAGATTTAGAGTAAACTGTGTATGAGAAAGCCTTCTCTGGCTCAGGGATGAGGTCCTGCCCCAAGTGGAGGAGTTTAAGTATCTCGGGGTCTTGTTCATGAGTGAGGGAAAACTGGAGCGTGAGATCGATAGGCGGATTGGTGCTGCTTCTGCAGTGATGCTGGCGTTGTACCGGTCTGTCTTGTGAAGAGAGAGCTGAGTCAGAAGGTGAAGCTCTCGATTTACCGGTCGATCTACGTTCCTACCGTCACCAATGGTCATGAGCTTTGGGTAGTGGCCGAAAGAACGAGATTGCGGATACAAGCGGCCAAAATTAGTTTTCTCCAAAGAGTGGCTGGGTTCTCTCTTAGAGATAGGGTGAGAAGCTCGTCATTCGGGACGGGCTCGGTATAGACCCGCTGCTCCTCCACATCGAGAGGAGCCAGTTGAGGTGGCTCGGGCATCTGGTCAGGATGCCTCCTGAACGCCTCCCTCGTGAGGTTTTCTGGGCACGTCCAACCGGGAAGAGACCTAAAGGTAGACCCAGGACACGGTGGAGGTTACTATGCCTCTCACCTGGCCAGGGAACACCTTGGGATTCCCCCATAAGAGCTGGCCCAAGTGGTTGGAGAGAGGGAAGTCTGGGCCTCTCGCCTTAGGCTACTGCCCCCGCGACCCGACTCCGGATAAGCAGACCATAGGTGCGGGTAGGAATGTAGATCGACAGGTAAATCAAGAGCTTTGCGCTGTGGCTCAGCTCTTTCTTCACCATGACTGATTGGTACAATGCCCGCATCACTGCAGATGCAGCACCAATCCGCCTATCGATCTCACGCTATATTTTTTCCTCGCTCGTGAACAAGACCTCGAGATACTTAAACTCCTCCATTTGAGGCATTTGCTTTGCGGTTTATAGCCATTGCAGCGGCCTATACCTGGAACGAAGACTCCTTAATGGGAGCCTTTCAGGAAGCTCTGAATGACAGGATCAAGGATCAGTTGGCCCTCTGTCCTGAATCACGGAACCTAGAGGAACTCATAGCTCGGGCCACTCGCATCGACCAACACTTGAGAGACAGATTCAGGAGTTCTCACACCAAGCCACATTCTCCACCACCTTCCTCAACTCGAGCACCCCCTGCACCAATGCAGATTGGCAGGACCCGACTCAGCCTGGAGGAAAGAAACAGGCAAAAGTCCTCCAGACTCTGCCTTTATTGTGGACAGCCTGGACATTTCGTCTCTCAATGCCCAGACTAGCCAAAAGGGAGAACCAACCAGTAAAACCAGGAGTACGGGTGGGTGCAAGTGCATACGGTTCATTTCGGTGTTTACTTTCCTGTGTCGTCTCCTTCTCTCAGCACAGCCTTCCTTTTCGAGCTCTAGTGGATTCTGGAAGTGAGCAGGACCTTTTGGATCAAGCAGTTGTGGATCGACTCCAAATTCCCACTGTCATTCTTCCTACACCCATACAGGCCTCCTCCTTGGACAGAAATCCTCTCTCTCCCCCATCACCCATAAGACAATACCCATTACCCTTTGAATCTCAGGTAATCATCACGAACAGTTAACGTTTTTTGTGTTTCCATCCCCCAGTCTCCTGTAGTCCTTGGTCACCCTTGGCTCGTCACCCATAACCCGCACATTAACTGGAGAACAAGTACCGTGGAGTCCTGGAGTTCCCGCTGTTTCAACACCTGTCTGCAAGCAGCCACGGTCACCATCTCAGACCAGCCTAGCCCCCCAGTTCCTCAACCAGACTTATCAGGAGTTCCTCTCGACTACCACAATCTCCATCAGGTATAGGGGATAAGTGTGAGTTCCACGCTCCATCCATGAAATTCCTGGGGTTCATCATTGAGAGCGGACTGCTGAGAGCAGACCCTGAGAAGGTTCAGGCAGTGCTGGATTGGCCTGTACCAACTACCCAGAAACAGCTGCAATTGTTCTTGGGTTTTGCCAATTTCTATCGCAGGTTTAGAAGGAACTACAGCCGAACAGCTGAACCCCTCACTGCATTGACCTCCATAAACAAGCCTTTCATTTGGAACCCTTCTGCTGCTGCCGCTTTTTCTGAACTCAAGTTCCTCTTCACCAACGCCCCAGTACTCACCCGTCCTGATCCCTCGAGGCAATTTACCCTAGAGGTGGACGCTTCTGACACCAGGGTGGGAGCAGTCTTATCTCAGAGCTGCCCCTCAGACAACAAGTTGCACCCTTGCGCTTTTTTTCTCCCGACGCCTGACGCCTGCAGAACATAATCATGATGTGGGAGATTGGGAACTGCTGTCCATCAAGATGGCTTTTGAAGAATGGAGACACTGGTTGGAGGGTTACGAGCAGCCGGTCATAGTCTGGACCGATCACAAGAACCTTTCATACCTAAGGACAGCCAAGAAGCTTAACCCTCGCCAGTCCAGGTGGTGTCTGTTCTTTTCCAGATTCAACTTTGTGATTTCTTTCAGACTCGGATCCAAAAACACTAAGCCCGACGCATTATCCAGGCAGTTCTCTTCAGACACCAACACAGAGCCCTATTGGGACCGTAAGCTGGGAGATACGAGAGAAGATTGAGGAGGCCCGCAAGAACGACCCCGGCCCAGGTACTGTGCCTCCCAATAAGACTTATGTTCCGATTTCTTGCAGGGGTTCTCTAATACACTGGATTCACACAGTGAGGTTCTCCATGCACCCAGGGGTAGGTAGAACACTGGCCTGGATTTTGTGATTGGTCTTCCCCCATCTCGAGGTATGAGTGTGATATTGACCATTTTGGACCGCTTTTCTAAGGCCTGTCATCTTGTACCCCTCAAGCACCTTCCCAGCTCCACCGAAATGGCCCAGCTCTTGATAAAGCATGTCTTCAGGCTCCATGGCACCCCGACTGACATCGTATCTGACCATGGCCCCCAGTTCCTGTCGCGACTCTGGAAGGATTTTGCTGCTAGCCTGGGAGCCCAAGTCGCGCTCAGTTCAGGATACCACCCCCAAACTAACTGTCAGTGCGAACGCATGAATCAAGAGCTGGAAGCCATGTTTTGTTGTGTGTGTTCCTCTACCCCCTCTAGTTGGTGTCAGCATCTTCCCTGGATCGAGTATGCACACAACATCCACATCTCCTCCTCCACAAACTACTCTCCGTTTGAGATCACACTCAGTTATCAACCCTCTCTATTTCCAACCTCTCCATCTGAGTCACCGATCTCCATCCCGCAGTTCATTCGAGGTGCACGTCGCATCTGGATGCACACGAGGGCCACATTGCAAAGGATTGCTGATCGCAACCGCCGTCTGGCAGACCGGCATAGGCGGCAGGCGCCCTCCTACACTCCCGGCCAACAGGTTTGGCTCTCCACACGAGGCATTTCTAGCAAGGGTGTTTGCAAGAAGATGTCGCCTAGGTTCATAGGCCCCTACACCATCTTGGCCGTCATCAATCCCACCTCTGTCCGACTCGACCTCCCCTCGTCTCTGAAAATCCACCCGGTTTTTCATGTCTCACTGCTCAAGCCCGTCGAGTCAAGCCCTCTGTGTCCTCCGGTTGACCCTCCACCTCCGGTCCAGCTCGCCAGTGGTGGCTTGGGGTACAAGGTCAGACATCTCCTGGACTGGAGGGAGGGAGGGAGGGAGGTAGGTAGGTAGGTAGGTAGGTATGGGTAGGTAGGTAGGTAGGTAGATAGAGGCTGAATTGATCACCAGTGGAGTTTTTACCGGCCCGATCACCGCCACCATATCCCCCCTCCCCCCTGGCACGGTGGATCAAAGGATCAGACCCGGTACGAGCACCCCCACACCCCCCACCCACACCCCCCCCCCCACCCCCACCCACACCCCCACCCCGCCACGTCTCTTTGCCCAACGCGTAACATCGGACAAGATAAAGGCTGGATGGGCTGCTTGTGTAACTGTGTCGTTGCTGACGGACTCTCTGTTGCTGCGCGCTGAAGCCACGCTTTCCGTCTCGCTAGAAGATGGCAGATCATCCTCGGACAGGAAATATTCTTCCTCCGAATCCAAATCTGCCAGTACTAGACGAAGAGCTTAGTCAGCACTGAACATTCCTCTCGGCATTGTGTTTTTTCCGCTACCACTCGCTCGCTCTCACTGATCTGACTGCTCTGACAACCTCCGCGACTCTGCGACTGGTGGGCGGGGTTCAAGTTCTAAATACTCGAAAAGTTTCAATAGTAACACACCCACAAATGCTGCTTGGATTGAAGTTACAGGTGTCTGCCACCCCACATTGTAACGTATTAATTGCATGAGGGCTCATTTCTGCTGCTGTGGCTTATTAAATCCAACATTGCTGCTTGTCGCAATTCTGCGACTTTGGCGCTTGAAGGGTTAAGTCCATCGAGGGAATGCAATGCTGATTGTAGTTTTCTGGCGCTATACTTTCTGCATCTGCTCTGGGTCCTGCACCTACTAATGACGTCATTATACTACGGCAATACCGCTCAGTCAAAATAAATTGCATCTCTTTTTTGATTCTGTTTTTTCACGTACGTATGTTTTGGAAAGAGTTTAGCAGTTTAGTTATTAAAGACGGTATACCAGCACCCTATGTACTTTATACCCAATTTTTATGGTTATATGTTACGAAGCCGCCAATATTTTTCAACAATTAGACATGATTGTTTTCATTTTCAACAAAGTTTTGATGGCTATTTCCAGAGGTTAACAGGACAAACTACACATTATCTCTTCAACACGTCGTTAAATCACGTTGTTCGTTTGATATTTTGTTTAAACATGCGTACTCGCTCAAATACATGCACGGGTTAAAGAATTAAGTTCCGTTTGTCATATAAAAGGTGCTAAAGCTACTGAACTCAATTAATTCTGTGTGTGTGTGTGTGTGTGTGTGTGTGTGCGTGCGTGCGTGCGTGCATGTTTTTGTACTTATACCTCCTGAGGACCATCATGAGGTTTTAACCAACAGTGATGTCAGATTTTTTAAAGTGAGGACATTTTTGTGGTTCTCACTTGTTTTAAAAGCGTACCAGATAGATTTAGAGGTCTGGTATGAATTGCATTTTTGTTGAGGTTAGGGTTAGAAATAGATCAGCATTGGTTAGGGTTAGTGTATGGGTTAGGCACAGTGGAGTCACAAAAATGAATGGCAGGCAGTAGAGGGTGCTCACTATGATAGACAAATGTGTGTGTGTGTGTGTGTGTGTGTGTGTGTGTGTGTGTGTGTGTGTGTGTGTGTGTGTGTGTGTGTGTGTGTGTGTGTGTGTGTGTGTGTGTGTGTGTATTGATACTTCCGCACACAGACTCATATTAACAGTGACACAACCTCAAACATTCATAAAGGTCTCATAGATTTTTCTGTCTGAGATTTTCTAACATACGTATTGACACAGATGCTTCTCTCACCTGTCCACTCGTTTAGCCCTGCAGATCTTTTACAGGCGTTGTTGTCAGTCTTCTCACACCCCAGTGCTGGCGAGATAAAACCCCAGCCCACGAGCATGGAAAACAGGCTAGCACAGGTTTCATAATTGAAGAGAGTGAGGGGGAGAAGGAGAGCAATGCAATCAGACTCAGATAGAATGAGACCTTAATTAGACATTCTTCTCCTTCTATCTATAGAAGGCTTTTCTTTGAGCTTCTCTCTGCTTTTGCCTGGAAACCTACAATATCACTGAATTCTAATTAGAGAGCTCTTGATGAGAGAGTGTGTGCTTATGCTGGCCTAGATAGGCCAGCTTCATCAGTATGAGCCCCAGCGCTCCAATGCGGTTGGTTTCCAGCTGTGCCATCAAATGAGAACTGTCGTCTCCGAGGGGGGCTGGGAAAGGCTGAGGGTTAGAGAGGGACAGGACGAGGCATGGTACATGGACGAATAACAACACTGTGGGTGGAAAGACGGGTGGAGGACATTAGTAAGGTTGTATGCGTTTTGAAGACTTTTATATTTGTGATCGTGAAAATGACAGCTTTTCTCTGGCTGTGTGACAAAACAGGAAATGATGAGGTGAAACTGCATGGTGCAAGGGCAGGTCAAACAAGCAAAGCTCACTAGTTCCACAGAGCAGAACAAGTGTTTGATTCCTTTCATACAGAATCTTTAATTGGATTCAGGCTAGTCTGGCAAAACTTTATTTGAATGGATTCTAACAAGGAGATCAAGGGTTCATCTGTAGCAGGCGTTAAATTGGGGTTTGTCGGAGGGCTGTGCAGTCTCAGGGATGGGAAGAGTGTGTTGTGGATGTGCATCCCTCTGGCATTCTGAAAATTGCTGGCCTTGAGCAAAACTGATGATAACATCAGTAAGTTTAAATTTCTTCTGCATCTATGGAAACAACAATCAAATGTTTAGAAAAGTTTGTTTTACGTTTTCATCCTGTAATTGATCATTTCAAAATCAAGTTGTTGGTCTAAAAAATGTTTCATTAATGTTGTGGTTCCTTTTGAAAAGGCAAATTCTGATCATGTATCCATCCATCCGCTTTTTTCTCCTGCCGGCTCTTGAAGAGTACAGAGGCTTTTTTCTCCTCTCCCTCCCTCTCTTATCCCAAGGCTCTTTGTCCTGTCTTGTGCACGACGCTTTCTGAATTTGTCTAGAAACTGGAAATTATTAAAATGGATATGGTCAGTTGGTCTCTCAACGTGATTGACACAATTTTTTTAATGATGAGAACGGGAGAAGGGGCTTCCGGTTGCCCCTCTGGGACAGAGCCAGCTGGGCATATCATGGACTCCTGGAAACAGTGGAACCTGATATACCTCTCTCAACTGTCTGTAGAGGATTCTGAAGATGTCTGGATATTCGTGGTGTTGGTCTCGGGATTCCTGCTGTTTGGGTTACCTGGTTTACCGGAAAATGAACAAGCTTTCGAGGAATATTGGCTCAATCCCGGAGCTCAGGGATGGAATGCATCGCGCTGTGAACGCACAAACTCATATAATTTTCGAGAAGAGTCGTAAGCTTGGAACTTTGGCTGAGATTCAGGCTCTGACCCAGAAGGTGGATTCCATCAAGTACAGGTTTGTGGACGGATCAGCACGGATTGGGATAGATTAATTATGCCATTATTGGATCTAGAGGGGTTGATGACCAACAGAACTCTAAGGCAGAGAGCAAATGATCTCTGTACCAAAACAATCATTATCTGAATCTGGTGCCCTTGGAGCCTGTGAGGCTGAAGTAAAAACTCCCCCTCAGATGAAATGTGAAATGCGGCTGTTGCTATGGTAACTCTTCTCCCTATCCCAACCTGGGCGTGACTGTGACCGGTGAAGGCCGTGGAACCATATCTAGGAGTCACTGTGCTCTCTAACCCGTTATCTCCCTCCCCTGTCCAAACCGAGGTGAAACACGCTGCTCTGCGGCTGCACGCACCGAAGTGAGGAGAGTCCCAACCCTACCTCCCCACCTAGTGGACACTTATGTTGTGTAATGTCTGAAGTCTGTGTGCATATCTGTCTGAGGTGTTTTTTTGCATAGCAAAGCTGCCCTCTCTGGTGAGGGTAACTCTGAAGTGCCTTTTTTTGTCTCCCCCAGACTCTATCCTCATATAAACCATCTTGATCTATTACGGTAGTGCGACTTGGGTTGCGAATGACCACAGTCACCAATTCTTGTCATGTGTGTGTATGTATGTATGTCTGATCTCAGAATTGTGTGTACTGAAACTCTAATTTCCCTCTGGGATTAATAAAGTATTATTGAATTGAATTGAAATGATTTTTCTGAGCCCGCTTGTCTACACAGGGTCACAGGGGGGCTGGTGCCTAATTCCAGCGGTCAAACAGGCGGGGTACACCCTGGACAGATTGCCAGTCCATCGCAGGGCAAGAAATAAAAAAAACATGGCCTGCAGCCTTAGAAAAGTTTCTCTCTCATTTTTCTCAGTTGTAACAGAATTTGACTTGTTTACTGAATCACTCTTAATGATCCATGCAGGATAGAATGCACCTTTCACCTGATCACCACTGGGATCAGCTGCAGCTCACTCTAACCTCTAAACAAGACAAAGCACCTGCAGAGCAAAGATGCAGAAATACACTCAGACTTGTCTTGTTCTGTTTTTAACTTACTTAAAAGAAGATGAAATAAATGCACTTGTAAAAGTGAAAGGTTGTTACATCTTGTGAGGTAAAAAAGAAATAGCAAGGAATTATTGTACTTATTTAAAATAATTGATTTTTCTTTGCATTTTTTTGCAGTCCTATTTAATTAAAGATGACTGAATTTAGATTGATTAGCTGATGTAATTTAATTCTGACAATACCTGCTGAGTGTGTGTGTGTGTGTGTGTGTGTGTGTGTGTGTGTGTGTGTGTGTGTGTGTGTGTGTGTGTGTGTGTGTGTGTGTGTGTGTGTACGTGTACGTGTGTGTGCACAGATGTACATAGATGTGAAGAAGTGAGGTGCAACAATAACAAAATTTGCAGCCTCTACCCACTTCTTCTCTGCATCTGATTCATGAAGCAAATAGCCAGATTACATGCTGGTGTGAAAATGTGCCATGAGCTTCAGCACTTTGGGTCCATTTGCATCTGATGACAGCTACTGTGTACTTACTGTTTAATCTAAAGATAGACTTTTTTCACAAACGCTGCAGACCAAAGAGGCAGTGAAAGAGAATAATGCTTTAACACAGTGAGCTCGATGTGTTGTTGAATTAGGAAAACGTGATGCTCATTGTGGCATGAACTTTCCCTCTAGACCTGGCCTAATAAAAGCCACTCCCACCCCTAATATTGCTGACCCTCTATTAACTGTCCTGTACTGTAATTACTTTTCATTTGAATATTAATTATTATTATAAAATATATATTTAATTTTGTAAAGCTAAAATGAAATTTTTAGATTAAACGAAGACTAACCTAGGCATGCAGAATTATACGATGCCTTCTTCAAAATGCTTCTGGAACAATACGACTAAACTAAACCCTGCATTGCACCACCATCCATCCAGCCATCCATTCCTTTTCGCTCATCCGGGGTCAGGTCGCAGAGGGCAGCAGCCTAAGCAGGGAGACCCAGACTTCCCTCTCCCCAGCCACTTGAGCCAGCTCCTCTGAGGGAATTCCAAAGCGTTCCCTGGCCAGCCGACAGACTTACTCCCTCCAGCGTGTCCTGGGTTGGCCTTTGGGCCTCCTCGTTGTTGGACAAACCTGGAAAGCCTCGCAAAGGAAGATGTCCAGGAGGCATCCTAACCAGATGCCCAGGCCACCTCTCAAAGTGGAGGAGCAGCGGACCTACTCTGAGCCCCTCCCAGATGAACAAGCTTCTCACCCTATTTTAAGGGAGAGCCCAGATACCCTGGGGAAAAATATAATTTCGGCCGCTTGTATCGTGATCTCAATCTTTCAGTCACTCCCTAAAGCTTGTGACCTGTAGCAATCTACAGACCTGTGGCTCTGACATCTGTGGTCATGAAGTCATTTGAGTACCTGGTGTTGTGCGCTCTGCTGAGAAGGTCATTAGCTGGAAACTCCCCTCTATACAGGCTCAGCTCTCCCTTCACCACAACAGACCAGTACAACGCCCACATCACTGCAGACATAGCACCAATCCGCCTATTGATCTCCCGATCCATCTTTCCCTCACTTGTGAACAAGACCCCCGAGATGCTTAAACCCCTCCACTTGGAGTGACAATTCATTAACCCTGTAAAGCAGAGGAGTCAGACTCTAGTTTTTAAGAGCTTGTATCCTGCATCTTCTTGTTGTTTCCCTGTAGCAACGCAGTTGATTCACCTGTGCAGCAGCTCATCAGGCTCTCCAGAAGACTGTTATTCACCTGCTGATTGAAATCAGGTGTTTTGAAACAGGGAAAACACTAAAACGTGGGATAGCAGCCCTCAAGGACCAGAGTTTGACACCTGTGCTATAAATTCATTTTAGCACATACTGGCTCCAGAAAACAATTTAAACAATATGAAGAAAAAAATGCATAGTATCCCTCTAATACTTTTTTGAAATCAGGCCTAAATTAGTGCGAAAATATTGTCCTATTTATCTTGTTTTTTTATGTATAAAATAACAGTTAAAAAGTCAGGTTTGATATAACAGACACATTCATAGTGGCATAAGCTAACATATTTCAGTTTGTGAGTCTTGGAAAATCGGTCTCAGTCTCTAGTCGAAGATATGCTTCATAACGACAATGCTCGTGTCCTGAGGCAGAGCTCAGGGGAGCCCCAGCCTGGTTTCACTCATGAATGCAAGAGATCTATAACATCTGATCCTCTCTATGTTCAACCACCACAGACGTGTTAAACTCCTCTCTTTAGGATTTAGAGCAGAAGACCAGTGAGAGCTTCAGCAGATAAATGTGAGGCAGTGATGCAAAGAACTTCAGCTGCAGCACAACATGGCTTCTGACTACAAATTCAACGTAATGCTGCACTTTTTCTCACAAAAAAAAGTGATAAAAGTTTCCTTCTGACAAAAGTTATGATTCATTGATCTATACCTTAAAGTGAAAATGTTGCATAGTTTACTATTGGTCCCTGAGGCAACATCCACCAGGAGTTGAAAAAGCACCACTTAATAATAGAAAATATTAAAATCCATATGTCTAACAAAATGACCACACACATTTGTAATAAATAAACTGCCCACACAGCTTTAGTCATGTGAAAGTTGATATTTTCTAGCTTGATACATGTGAAATCGATACAAGAGTGAATGAAAATGGAGCTGAGATAAAACAACGACATTGAAATGGAAGAAAATGATGAGGGAGGAGAATAAAGAGAGCTGTGGGGCTTTTCATTAGACAAACTTCTGCTTGCACAAATTCTCCCTTTGAAATCGTTTCCCCTCTGCTACAATATCAAGGATTTTCAGGTCTAAGCGTGCCTTTAGGAAATAAGAAACTGAAGAAAGAGGAGGTGTCTGAGGAGTCCTAGATTGAAAGAATGAAAATGGTGTTCTTTGGCATTTCCACAGTTTGGCTCGCGTTAGACTGACGCGGTGGAACCAGTGAGCAGTGATATTACGTCTCTTCCTCGCCACCCTGCTGAGAAGAACTAAGATGCAAGAAAATGATGTGTTTCAGAAGAATAGCGGCTTCTGGTCCGGCTAAACACTTACAGACAAAGAGAAGGAAAGTCAACTTTAATGGGCCTTTTTTCAGTCTTTCGCAGCAAACTGTGTAGCTCAGTAATCCGAGCTGAGCTCACTGTAGTCAGGAAAGTTGTTACCTGCTGGAAATCCAGTGTGATCACAGCTGGTCGTGTCGGTACCAGATGGTAACTGTTATGCACCATTTGATGTTTGCAGATAATAAAAGGACAGTGAAGATGACAGCCTTCTGTTTTAATGAGGAATGAAATCTTGTAAAAATGTTTTTAACCATCAAACAACATCTCCAGATTCATCCAGGTAGATGTAAGGAAGAGGGAAGAGGCTGGAAGGGTCAAACTGGGAATGTTCTCACCTGTATAACGTCATTTAGCAGCAGAGCCTACAAGCCATTATGGCTGGACGTTAGCCATGATGATAGTAATAATCATGACACAACTGGGGATGAAAAAGCGAAGCGTCCATTTAGCAGATGAGCTTCCAAACGACCTCCTGAAAAAGAGAAATGGCGCTCAGCCAGAGAATGTGTCAGCACTCCGGTCCCTACTTCTCTTTTCCCCTCCATCTGTTGCTGCCACCCTCCCCGGCTTTTCCCTTCGTCTTTCTCTCGCCCGCTTTCTCTCTGTCACACATTCCATGTCAAGTTTCCTCAGCGTCACATTTTCAAACTGCTTCACAAACAAATCTGCATGTGAGCTCTCACATGCTTCACATGTTCTCTACACCAGAACGCTCACGAGGATGGATTTGTTTCCTCACTTATCGCACTCTCTCACACTCACACACACACCGTTTTCAGAGCACACAAGTTTCAACGCTGACCACACCCTTGGGAAAATTCCCTATCACGTCCCCTCTGAGGACACCTGGACCATCGGTTTTGATCCAGAAACAGAAAAGCTCTTTTCTCCGATTCACTGAAGTCTTAAAATGTATTTTTTGTTCTTCATTCTTGCATCTGGTGGTGTGGCTGGAGAGGAGCTGCGTCGCACTAACGACCCCCTGCTGAGACAGAAAATGGATAGGGAGAGCGGCAGAACAAGAAGAGTAGGTGTAAATTAGGTAGGGAAGACAAGCTGAAAAGATGAGCTGTTTGTGTTCTGTATGGATTTATCACACACAGAAAACGGCTTCGCTGTAATTATCATCTGAAATGTCTGTAATAAAAAAGGCCAGTTGTATATTTTTTTGTTTTTGATTAAATGAAACATCTGTGTGAACTGATAATAATGCATAAACAAATGGTGCTGTCTCCAGCAAACAATATTCCTCTACAAATGTAACCGTGCTTTTGGCTTGTGGCCATTAAACATCAACATGCTAATATAGAACAGATTTTTTCTGCCACATTGTCCTACAACATTATTTTATTTCCAGGGAGAGATAAATATGAGCCTATACTGTGGTTTAAACCACAAATTCACAATAACTGGAGACATAAAATGTGGACATTGCATTTATTCAATAATGCATCTGATCTTTAAATGCACAAGTTTGTTTTTCCACTTGTTCGAGACAGAGGAATCTGTGAAGCAGTACTAATGTATCGACGTCTTTCCAGCTGATGGTGGTCAAGTTGTCGACAAACAATTGTTTACGCATCCAGCATTTAAGAACATTACAGTATGTTTGCAGTTGTGTTTCTGGCAAACTGCCAAACTCAATAACATTCCCACTCCTGGAGCGATGCTCATTCTCCAACTACTCCGGTGGGAAATATCGGTCGGTTCTGTCGGCACTAACATCTATTTCCTAACTGCATCCATCTGTTGTTTGGTGCAACAAAATAACGGACAATTTAAACACTTTCTCCATCACTGTCACTCTGACACTATTTGAAACTGTTTTCACTTGTCGTCATTTTATTTCTGTAAGCCTGTTGGATGCAGCTGCTAAAGTTTCTGTTGTTTGGAACCAGCAAGCGAACATCACCTTCACTTTGCCTCAGATGTTGTCCTGATCTGTTGTTTTCTTAGCAAAATTAGGAATAGATGTTAGCTGTAACATTGTTACCAGGTTAAAGAGTTAATTATCTAATTGTTAGACTAAAAATATATAAATAAATATAAGATATATTTTTTTTACATTTTATTTTAAAATGATCTGGCAAACATAATAAAAAAAAGCAATAGTAATTGAACCAGTAACACAACTTACTCACCTAAAGGATTCTTAGGAACACCTGGTCAACTTCTCCTTCATGCAATCATCTAATCAACCAATCACATGACAGTTGCTCCACTGCATTTAGGGGTGTGGTCCTGGTCAGGACAATCTCCTGAACTCCAAACTGAAGGTCAGAATGGGAAAGAAATATGATTTAAGCAATTTTGAGTGTGGCGTGGTTGTTGGTGCCAAACAGGCTGGTCTGAGTATTTCACAATCTGCACAGTTGCTGGGATTTTCATGCACAACCATTTCTAGGGCTAACAAAGAATGGTGTGAAAAGGGAAATACATCCAGTATGCAGCAGTCCTGTGGGCGAAAATGCCTTGTTGATGCTAGAGGTCAGAGGTGAATAGGCTGACTGATTCAAGCTGATCAAAGAGCAACTTTGACAGAAATATCCGCTTCGTTACGACCGAGGAATGCTGCAAAGCATTTGTGAAGCCACAACATGCCCAGCCTTGAGGCGGATGGGCTACAGCAGCAGAAGACCCCACCGGGTACCACTCTTCTCCACTACAAATAGGAAAAAGAGGCTACAATTTGCACAAGCTCACCAAAATTGTACAGTTGAAGACTGGAAAAATGTTGCCTGGTCTGATGAGTCTCGATTTCTGTTGAGACATTCAAATGGCAGTCAGAATTTGGCGTAAACAGAATGAGAACATGGATCCATGTCATGCCTTGTTACCACCGTGCAGGCTGGTGGTGGTGTAGTAATGGTGTGGGAGTTGTTTTCTTGGCACACTTTAGGCCCCTTAGTGCCAGCTGGGCATGGTTTAAATGCCACGGGCTACCTGAGCATTGTTTCTGACCATGTCCATCCCTTCATGACCACCATGTGTCCATCCTCTGATGGCTACTTCCAGCAGGATAATGCACAATGTCATAAAGCTCAAATCATTTCTAATTGGATTCTTGAACATGACAATGTACTACAATGGCCCATACAGTCACACAATCTCAAACCGATAGATGTGGTGGAATGGGTGCTTTGTGCCCTGGATGTGCATCCCACAAATCTCCTTCAACTGCAAGATGCTATCCTATCAATACGGGCCAACATTTTTTTTTCCCTGTGTCCTGTCTGGCTGTGAAGCAAACAGAATTGATGTCTGAATGCTGGTGACACCACCCTGTTAGGGTGTGTAATAGTTGGACGGAATCTTTAACAAAACACATAATTAATAATTTTTTTGTGTATGATTGTGTGCATTTAGAATATCTATATTAAAGTATCCACAAACACTAACGTATGATTATTTTTATGTAATTCAACAGTACATTTCTGAAAATTTGTTCTGAAAAATAATTCATTATTAATAATTAATTATGAAATATTTTGTTTACAAATGAAATTCTTACCATCTTAACTAAATATTTAACATCCAAACTAAATATTTAACTTTTTAACTAAATACGTTGATTACAAACTAAATATTTACCTTCTTAAATATATATCTAGCATCCAAACGAAATATTTAATTATTTAACTAAATATTTTGTTAACAAACCAAATATGTATCTTCTTACCAAAATATTTCACTTTTTAACTAAATATTTCACTTGCAAACTAAGTATACATGTTTTTATAAATGTTAAATGTTTTACCAAATAGTTTGAAGTTGAAACATTTCTTAATGAATAAACAATGACTTTGAAATATTAATTCCCTTTTAATTTCTCATATGACAGGCTAAATAACCAACATTATTGTTAATTTTAACTGTGTAACTTTACAATCAGCATCTCATGGAGGAGAATATAAATAGAACTTTGAAGTTCTGTCCAATTTATAGTCAAATCAAATTAGTGTTTATTTGAATAGTCGTAAATCACATCATTGGGAGAAGATTTTCACAATTATTTCATATTAAGTAGTACTGCTAAAATGCAGAGACTTATTTATTACTATTTTACTAGTCTATTAATAGTTTTTTTCAATACTTTCTGCATAACCAGCCCTTTAAGAGCATTTATGATCTTTATGTGGCCAAAAGTGAAAATGAATTTGACATCCTTGATTTAAGGTCTACACATTTAAAATGAAAATAAGAAATAAAAGTATTTCTGTCTGCCCCCCTCTGCCTTATACCTGCCCCCAGGCAAAACTGTTGGAGCCTCCCCTGCAGAGTCACCAGCCTTCTATCAGCTATGTAAAAAAGAATCCTGGTGACATTTGTTCATAACTTTTCTTCAAGTCATTCATGTAATCTAAAATGTAAACAGTTGCTCCATTAACTGTTCAGCTGCTCGGATGATTGAGCCTGGACATCTACTATTTGTTCTCGATGTTTCTCTCTCATCAGATGCAAACTGACACCATGACCAGCAGCTTTTACAGCAAACATCGGCTAATAAATGGATCCGCTGACGATCAAATGCACCTGAGTTTAGATGTCACCCGCCGCTTTTGTTGCCAATAAAACAAAAAGAAAAAAAAATGGTGGGGAGTGAGGAGACGGCCGACCAAGCAGCATAAAGACACCACAGCGTTGTCTCTCTCTTTTTTTTTTTTTCTTTTTTTTTTGTTTCAGTCTAGCTTAACTGCAGGACAAATCACGCTCTGTTTCAACTCATATGGACGATTCGGTTTTTTTACAGGAAGGTTTTGGCATCCCTAAAAATTAACTGTCAGTAACATCATAGCACCCGGCCAACAGTAGACACTCCGTATAATAAACAGTAAGATGAGTTATTGTAACTGACTTTGAAAAGTTGGCAAGCAGCACGATGACAATAAACTACACCTGAACTTGGATTATATTTGACCCAGATAACTTCTTACCTGAAATTCGGGTTCTGCCACTTGGACAAGCGGCCGGCTCGGGTTTCTCCTCCTCCTCCCTCTTTTCTTCTCCAACCTGTCGCTGGGCTGAGGCTCCATCACTTCCTCAATGGATTTTACTTGAACCTTTACTACCAAACAACTGAGATTTTAACACATTTGCCAGCATCAGCCTGAAGGGCCAGTTTCTTTTTTAGTCGAACTGTCACCCGCTCCTCCTTTCCGATTTTTGTTCTCCATTTTGTTAAGCTCATCTGTCTGTTTACTGAGACTCAAACAACTGGCGGGTGCATCAGACCTCTGGCTATTGGTCCAGCCCAGAGTGTATTATGACCAATTTGCCAATCCACCAACTTTTACGGGGCATCGCGTGGCGCGGCCCGGACAAGTTGTCCGCAACAACTGGAGGCCAGAAAAAAAAAAAAAAGACACCGGCCCATAAAAGATGAAAGGGTCGGCCGAGCGGGCAGTTGCTCGCTATGCCCTATGGTCAGTCCAGCGCTGGCTAAGACCCCTAGTCTCCCTCTACCTGCTCCAATATAGTGTTGTTGTGTGTTGATGAGGTGTATTCCATGGCTGTGGTGAGCGGGCAGTGCGGGCATTGTCTGGCCTATGCCAGCTGATGCCACTGCACCACCCCACTTGCACCCACAGCCCTTGGTATCTAAGTGCAGTTTAAAATTGGAAGTGAGCACCGGCACTCAGGATGAGGCTGTGAAAAACCCCTGCCAAATGCCGTTGAATGTGTTCACTCCCAAGGCCCTAAGTGTGTGTTTGCGTGAAATGTCGTTGGTGGAATTATTTAAGGTGCAAATAAAATTGGGGGGCAGGTTGCCACAGGAATGCGGAAATGGGGTCCATACCCACATTCCCTGACTTGTCCACCCCCCAAGGTCCTATGTGCATGTTTGTGTGATGATGTGAGGGAGCAGGGGGAGAAAAATTACTGGGATGGGGAGGAATGGCTGGTTGGGCCTAGCTCTCCAGGGAGCCAGCTCCCCCACTGGCCCCAATAGGCACCTCTGTTGTCAAAATGCCACCCAGGGCATGGAGACCTCAGCCCATCCTGCCAGGGCCCAAAGCAGCAGCATTGCAGGTCCGATGGCACCAACCCAGCCCCACCCCAGCAGAATATCTACGCCCATCCCTGCATTTGCACAACTTCCGCACTATAAAAGACATAGGGCATCCAAGTAAGGTTGGGTCCTCCCCCTCCTGGACCCCCCCCCCCCTGTGATGGGACAGCAGAGGAGCCAAGGTCTACCCGAGGCCCCTGAACCCGGGCCAGGCACTGCTGCATGTTCCTGCCTTCTCCCTGGCAGCATGCATGTCAGGACCCGACCCCCAAGGCCCCGCCCAGATCCCCACACGGGGGCGGCCTCCCCCACGTCCCGAGCCACCAGGCCCCCACTCACACCCGCCCAGGGGCAATGCAGCTGCCAGGCAGTGACCCATGGCCACCGCCAAGACATCCAAGGGGCCCCACTCACAACCGCCAGTAGTCCACCCCCCGAGGCAACCCAAGCACCTCCAGAGGGGGGCAACGAACCCCCAGTCCCAGACACCCCCCAGTGAACCCACCTCCAGGGAACATCTGGATACTCCAAACTTAGACCCCCCACCCCCTCACTCACATCATCCCACAGGACATTATCAATGGTCCCCATCATCGCTATGTGATGGAACCGTTCAAAGGAGCCCAGAGAGATTGATTTGAAGTGGAAGCAGAGGCTAAATCAAATATAATATGATCTAACAAAAGATTTCTATACTGGTTAATGCAGACAGTTTCTCTATTTTTTCCAATTCATGAGGAGAGTTTTCTTAGCGATGCATACGGCAGTCAGAACCACGTGAACCAATGGCTGTGTCTCAATTCAGGGTCTGTATCCTACGTCGGCCGGATTCGTCGGCCGGTTACGTCACAGCGCCGCGACTAGGCATGTCCCAATTCGAAGACTCCTTCAAATGTGGTCGACGAATCTGGCCTTCTTTTCGCCTGAATGAAGGATGGGTCCGGTGTATCCTTCAATAGGTAGCATTTCCCAAGATGCCTTGCGGGCCGGCCGGCAGAAAAGCTTTTAAAAACAACGGCGGACAGTGAAGAGGGAGCTGTTGGAGAGGATTGTGCACGTAAATGTCAGTATAAACTTAAATTGTTAGGTTAAGGACTTTATGTGATACATGAACGTTATTCTAGTTTGAAATGTTACAGTAAAAGTGCTTGAATTGCGGTCTCGGCTCGTATGTTCGGCCGCTCGGTGTCGCACTTCTCCCGCTGCGTTTTCCCCCTGATTTTAATAGAAGTTTGTATTTTAGGGACAAAAGAGAAAACCAGGGAGTTTATTAAGCTTAGGGCAGAAATGGACCACATGTTCACTGGAGCAAAGTAATCGGCGGCTGTGGCATGGAGGTACAATAACATCTCATATTTTAAAAACTGGTTTGAGTTTATTTTTTTCTGCGAAAACATGAAAGGAATAACCCGTTGTCCTCTTTTCTCTTCCTGTTTCTTTTCTTACATGTTTGTTAAGACTATTCTGGAGAAAATGGGAATCCAGGGGAAGGTGACAGCGATGACCAGCTTCTGGAGCTGATCAGGGAGGACATGAGGCTGCAGAGGGAGGCAGAGCAGCAGAGGGCACAGGAGAGAAGGGAGAACTTTGACAGCTTTTTACTTTGCTAGAAAAAATGGTTAATAAATATTAAACATGTACATATAAAATAAATATCTAAATAAAATGAGTTCTGCATTAAACTCTTGAATTTTATTTTTGTTTACAAATGAGAATTGTTTACTAGAGGGTATCTGCTGGGTCTTGAAAAGGCTTAAAAGGTGATAAATCAGTTTTGGTCAAATTAAGACCCTTAGAAAGTATTAAAAACTATTATCACATCTTTGCTCAGGCTCAGCTTGTCGAAAGTATTTTCTCTGAATTAGCTCTCCAACAGTCAAGGAAATGATTTAAAAGCTAAATAAAACGTCGAGCTCCAACGTTTAAAGTTCCTTCTCCCTTCTGCTCAGTGGTTCCACGGTTGCTAGGTGACGGAACGTTCGCCAAGGGAGTGGCGGGAATTCATGAAGGCTAGGCCTGTCCAAATTCACAGCCGTTAACATTCGGTCTACTCGGCCGACGGAGGACCCAGCCCACGTCGGCCGAGTAGACCGGGTCCTTCGAATGATGCAGACCCTGAATTGAGACACAGCCGATGTTTCAATCGGGACATCGTCCAGGTCTCCCAGTAAACAAAGAGAGAGGGAAGTTGGGATATGACATTTCAGACACTTTGACAGATCTTCATATACTCTACCCCAAAATTCCTGGACAGGTGGACAGGACCACAGCGCGTGATTGTAATTGTCAGGAATGTTGTTTGTGCAGTGTGTACAGGTGTCAGATGACGCAAACCCCATCTTGAACATCCGATGAACTGTATAGTGTACTCTGTGTAGAATTTTGTACTGAATTAATTGTAAATTGGAGTGTCTGATAATTTAAAAGGGTTTTAAACAAGTTTGGGACAAGAAGTTCTGGTCAAAGCTGACTGATAGATCCACCTCCCATTTTTCAATAGGGATTGCAATTTTATCGTCTATTTTGGACAGTGTCTTATATACTTTAGACATTAGTTTGGGGGTTTGAGATTATAGAAGTCAAACACCCTTGGTGGTGTTTGTAATTCTATTTTATTGAGCTTAAATTTTTGTTTGACTACAGATTTAATTTGGCGATATTCTAAACAGCTATTCCTATCCATTCCAAATTGGGAGACTATTCGATTAAATGGGATGAAGTCCAATCCTTCATATATGTGTTCCAGGTATAGGATCCCTTTATTTTCCCAGTCCGGAAGGTTCATCGTTTGGTTATTTCGCAAAATATCAGGATTATTCCAGATAGGTGTGCGTCTGCATGGTATTAGTGAAGACACTGTCATTTTTAGATACTCCCACCATGCTGTCAGAGAGGTGCTGATACTAATACTTTTGAAGCTTTCATGTTTTCGGCGGCGATCCAGAATTTCTTTAGGAAACTGATCGTTAACGCTGTAGTCTTTACCTTTGAGCTCTCTCCCGTGGCTTTTAACAAGATCTTTCTGCTTGAAGTGCTCAGTTTTAGCCACGATGGGACGAGGTATTCTGCTGTCTGTTCTCCTGGCTCCAAGGTGATGTACTCGATGAAAGGTGATGTTTTAAACCCTTTCCTCAGGTATTTTCATGTGCGTGTGGAGAAAGTTTTCATTGATTGTTCGCAATCCTCTGCTTCTCCTCCGGTCTGCTCTGGAAGGCCTGCGAACACCAGGTTGTCTATCATGCTGCGTGATTGGAGATCCAGAACCGTCTCGTTTAGCACTTTGTTGTCTTGGGAGATCCGATCTAATCCTGCAGTCAAGAAGGAAACCGATTCCCGCAGAGACGTGTTGTCAGCCGCGAGCCACTCCACCTGCTCCTGGTTAAACTCCAGAGATGTTCGGAGGTCCTGGAACTCCTTGTGAAGCACCTCTAGCAGGTGGAGTCGCCCCTCAAATCCCAGAAGCCATTTATCTATGGACTGTAGTAAATCTAAGACATCCTTATGGGGAGATAAGGCCTCGGGCGAGTCCTGGGGACGGCTCCTCTTGGTCCCAGGTGTTTCCGTCTCAGCTGCTGCTGCTTTCTTAGGTCCCATGACAAAAAAACTCAAAAACCTCGTCAATATGTGTTTGCAAACTTTCTAAAATTTCTCCACTTACCTCCAGGTTTAGTGTGTTATATTTACCAGATTTATTTATTTTTTTGTGTTGCCAGTGAGTAGATTAGGCGAAAATGTGTCTTAATTGTTTGTGGAAGTTGATTAACAAGCTGCCATCTGCTTCAAACGCTGTCGTGTGTCTGGTGATCGGGCCGTCAGCCTATGCGCATGCTCTCCTCTACCAATCCTACAACCTTCTGATCCGCCAACATTGCTAAAGAACGCTTTCAGCACCTTGTTGAATCAATGCCACGTAGAATTAAGGCAGTTCTAAAGGTGAAATGGGGTCAAACACTGTATTAGTATGGTGTTCCTAATAATCCTTTAGGTGAGTTTATGTCACCATTTATTTATTTAGTTAAAAATTTAAACAGGAAAATAAAATAAAATTAACTGAATATTTTCCACAGGTCAGTTGAGCAGCAAATACCTTCTATGTGACCACATTGGCCTCACACGTCTTCCTGACTTCATTCTTGAAACTTTCTTTACAACATTACATCAGATCTTTAATGATTTATTGACAGTTTAATATTGTAGTTGGTTAATCATGATGTAAGTGTTGCTGTGTTTCAGGCACAGTTCTAATGTAAATAACAGACCAGACCAAGACCATTCTCTGTCCTTCTGGTGAATCTGAGGAGGTTTCTGACAAGACAATGAAACACAGATTTCTTCCAGATTTTTTTAAACATCAAAACATATATGTTGGAAACACTAATATAACAATGGCAAATGCTTACTTTTCTATATTTGTTGGTTTGGTTGATAGCTTGATAATTAAGTTGTAATGACAGAGATGCAGAGGGACAAACACAGGACATAAAACAGACCAGTCAGTAACCACCAGTCAAGGGGTAAAACTCAGTTTTATTTTTAGAGGATTTATTTGGGATGAATCAGCCATGAAAGATATCAACTTCTAACTTTTTATTTATTAGAACTTATTGTTGCCTTCAGCTTATACATTTTACTGGTGAACACCATTAGCTTATAGTTTTCAGTAGAAGTAAGGAAACAGATCAGGGGTAGGTGATACTGGTCCTCGAGCGCCGCTATCCGACAGGTTTTAGTTCTTTCCCTGCTCAACACACCTACTCCCTAGGTCTTAAAGCTCTGCAGAAGCCTGTAAATCATCTACTGATTAAAATCAGGTGTGTTGGAACATGAAAACAACAAAAATATGCTGGATAGCAGCACTTGAGGACCAGGATTGCCTACCTCTGACCAAGTCTCTGCTATGGCTGGAACAACTTACAGACAAATGAGACCATGGTCTTGAGTCAGAAAAGAGTAGAATGCCTTCTCCAGGTTAGGGGCGAGGTCCTGCCCCAAGTGGAGGAGTTTAAGTATCTTGGGGTCTTGTTCACAAGTGAGTGAAAGCTGGAGCGTGAGATCGACAGGCGGATTGGTGCTGCATCTGCAGTGATGCAGGCGTTGTACCGACCTGTCTTGGTGAAGAGAGAGCTGAGCCAGAAGGCAAAGCTCTAGATTTAACTGTGGATCTACGTTCCAACCCTCACCTATGGTCACGAGTTTTGGGTAGTGATTGAAAGAATGAAATCATGAATAGAAGCTAAAATGAGTTTTCTCTGCAGCGTGGCTGGGCTCTCCCTTAGCGATTAGGTGAGAAGCTCGGTCATCTGGGAGGGGCTTGGAGTAGACCCGCTCCTCCACATCGAGAGGAGCCAGTTGAGGTAGCTCAGGCTTCTGAATAGAACGCCTTCTCACTGGTGAGGTTTTCCAGGCACATCCAACCAGAAGGATACCAAAAGGATGACCCAGGACATGCTGGAGGGACTATGTCTCTCACCTGTCCAGGGAACGCTCTGGGATTCCCCCGGAGGAGCTGGCCCAAGTGGCTGGGGAGAGGGAAGTTTGGCCCTTTTTGCTTAGGCTGCTGCCCTGCAACCCAACCCCGAATAAGCGGAGGAATAGATGGATGGAAAAAGGAAACAGAAAAAAGAAAATGTCACACGTTTGTAACTATAAAAGAGCTGAAACTAAGATGAGTTGGAATCTTCTTAAAAAAATCTAAGACACTAACAATTATATCCCAGTTAAGAAAACTTACTTTTTTTTCCATGCAAGCCTGGTCAATGCTGGATCAAGATTATTTACATTAATATCTTTCTATTTTTTAACTAACCACCAATTTCTGGACCAAGCTTATGCCCCTCATGTTTGCAGATCCTAAAAACCACTCTTCCTCTAAATACCACCCTGAGGACATTTCATAAGCTTAAAGACAGCACAGAGAGCAGGAGTCATCACACACACTAAATCTCCTGTGGGTTGTCTGACATCAAACATTACTCATATCAGCTGAGTAATTCCACATCTGAGCAAAAATCATTATTACTTCCCTTAAGCCGTTTCCAAAAGACAATAATGGTGTGGAGGTTTACTCATAAGAAAACCCAATTTGCTGTTTGGGTTTAGGTAACACTGCTACTCGGCTGGGTAGAGAAAAACAATTTGGCAGAGATGTTTATTTTTTTCTGTGTTTGTTTAACTGATCAAAAATAGGATTTTGTATTGGCAAAATAAATTCAACCATTCAACAGTCCTTCCAGCCACCACCAGCGACTTGCCGAAGGACACGACTGACAAGCTGAGTGGGGTGCTAACCACTGTTGAGGGTCTGCCCTCATGAGAAAATTACTATGCAGTTATTTCTCCAAAAGACTGTGTCATCTGCGCTCTGAAAAAGCAGATTAAAAATCAGCGCCAGCAACAACTTCATGTCCCATGGTTCTTTGCAGCCGGAAGCAACGTGATGATGTCACCAAAGCGATGTCGAACCCCGGAAAACAAGTTCTGCGCATGTGCCGGAACCACACAAATTCTTCCCACCGGACCGCCGAGTATATAAATCCCAGCGAAAAACAAAACTTATCTGTCTTTTGTTCAGTTCAACTGGCGTTGAAAGGCGCACTCGTTTGCTACGGCTCCGGACAGCACGCGGGAGGCCTGGCTGCTGAAGTGGGTCGAACACCGAGCCGCTGAAAAGCAACGGAACCGTCATCTGGTTCATTTGAACTCCGGGGGATGCTTCAGATTCGATGAGTCAAGAGTTTTTTTCCTTCTCCCTTCTCTTTCTCTTCCTTTCGTTTCTCATAGCCAAACAAGTGATCAAACCGCGCGATTGCTTCAAAATAGAAAAATGGTCTCTCTCCTCCATACCAAAAACGCCATCAGATCATTTCAAGAGTAAGCCGTTTTGTTTTTGCCATTGTTTAATATCTTAAGTACACACACACACACACACATACTTGTTTTTAGTGTTGGTAGGGGACAAGACTAAAACACACATCCGTTGGGTCAGATTGTTTTCCAGTATAATTTCATTGTTTCATTGTTTGTTATTCATTTGATAAAATCAGTTGGTTAATATTGATTGGCTAAACGCTTCAGAAGGAGCTGAAGCGATTATATTAGTTAATAAATGTATTGCCAATTAAGGTTTTTGTCTCAGGTGATTTGTTTGTGTTGATAAAAATTTACTGCAGCTCGTTAAAGATTCACGGAACATTTAGACAAAATTGATAAGAGGTGTGGATTTATTGTTCCCCTGTTAAAGGGGTGGTGCCCCGTGGACATTCTAATATCCTAATTAATTAATAAATCGGTAAATATTTCCATATTTACGAATTTATTGATGAATCCAAAAAGTAAGTAAGAGCTTACAAATAATTATTCTTGCCCAATAATCACAACACCTCCAACCCTTTAATATGGAGCAGGCACTTACAGACATTGGACAAACATGTTGGTACAGGTTTGCAGTGTCCAGGTTGTTTAGTTTTTAAGCTAGACCAGTCTTAATGTGGTTCAGATGCCAAAAGGGGCTAAAATGTATTATTACTTAACTTTCACAAGTCACAAACAATGTTGTATGAAATATGCTATTGGTCTACAGGTTATAAAAGTCTAGGTGTGTTTTGGGTCATTGTCCTGTTTTAAGACCCATGACCTGCGACTGAGCCCAAGCTTTCTGACACTGGCCAGCACATTTGTCTCTAGAATCTCTTGATAGTTTTGAGATTTCATTGTACCCTGCAAAGACTCACAACACTTTGTCAGATGCGGCCCCAAAACATAACAAAGCCTCCTCCATGTTTCACAGTAGGGACAGTGTCCATTTCTTGATATGCTTCATTTGCTCCTCTGTGAACTTATAGTCGATGTGCCTTGGGCATTCTCCCAGAAGCTTTGTTTCTAGCCAACATGTACTTTGGCATATTCCAGTCTGGCTTTTTATGATGTGGTCGTTTCCCATGTAGTCCACTTCAGCTCAAACAACAATGGTGCAATCTGACACTGATGTTCCTAGAGCATGAAGTTCACCTTAGATCTCTTTAGATGCTTTTATGGGCTCTTTTGTTACCATTCAGATCATCTATCTTTCATTTGTCATCAATTTCCCTCCTGCAGCCACGCCCAGGAAGGTTGGCTACAGTCCCACTGTTCTGAAATTTCTTAAATGTATGAAACTGTAGCCACAGGGACATCTAGCTGCTTGGAGTTGGTCTTTTCCTTCACCTTTAACATGCTTGTCTATAATTTGCTTTGTAATTTCCTGAGACTACTCTTTCCTTTGCTTCCTCTGGTCCGTGTTGAGTGTGATCGTCACCATGCCACCAAACAACAGTGACTACCTGGGGCCCTGTTTATATCCCCACTCACTGATTACAAGATTGCAGACTCCTGTGAAGCTAATTAGTGGACACACTTTGAATTAACACGTCTATTTGCTCATATTATTTTTAGTCTTTTCTAGGGAAACATTATTTTGTCCATAGAACAGTGTTGAGTTTATTATTTCAAACAATTCTGTTGAAGCATATTTCAAAAGTAATGTCTGACTTTCATTGGTTTAATTTCATTGACATGTTATTTATTATGACTTTTGTCCGATTCAAGTTATTTCTGTGACCATTGTGGGCTTTTCTTTCATTGATGGAAGGGTACGTCTGTAACTCCTCTGCCCCCATCGCCCACAACTCAGCTCATTGATGACAGGTTTTCTAAATCTCATTAGCTGTGGAAATAATTTTGGATCAAGATGACTCGAAAGTTAATCAGTTGTAAATGTTCACGTTGTTACTGTGTGAGAGCTTCATTCACATTTGTTTGGATCTTCATGAGTTACTAACAGACACAGGAAAAAAAACTAGCAGGAGGTGATGAAAAGTTCCAGGAAAAGCCATGTTTATTTCAGCAACACTTTATTTTACGCCATCATAACAGCTTTGCTTTGTTGTAAAAGAGAAAAGATTCCAGCCTGTCGCCCACTGGGATTATCTGCTTCATTAATCCAGAAAGAAGCAAATGAGGCTAAAACTGTTAACAGATTATTATTAAAGAAGGAGAAAACATCTCACTACTAAAACTACAGAAGTGAATATCATCAGCTCCCAAATGCTGATGGTGCTGAAAGACCCAGTGAAGTTGTCTTTATTACTCAGTAAAAACGTTAAAAGGTCATTTTCTGCTACATTTACTGCCTTTTCTCAAAACTATAAACATTTTAAAACATCTATTTAAATTTTAAACTGTTATTGGTCAATATGTTTCCTGAACCAAAGGCTGTGCGTCTAACACAGAGAAACGTTAATGAGAAGCTTCACCTAATTATTCTGGAGCTCTAAATGTGTTTTGTCACATTAGCAGAGAGATGAGGTGGACGAGTGAAGGTGACTAAAGTGGTGTGAAGAGGGTAACTGCACTCAAAGGCGTGAAAGTGAGATATAAGGATAAAGAGATGTTTAGAGAAAACACAGAGAGGATATGACAGCGGCAGAATTGGAAGGCATAAATTACAGCACAGGTGCAGAATTAGATGTGGACCCCGTTTAAACATGAGAGGAAACAGGAAAAAGGCCGTCTGTGGTGAGGTGATAAATGATTCAGCTGCAGCATGAGACGCTCTTGCCTCTTCATCTTATGCAGCTGACCTTGGGCTTATGAGCTGTAATAAAACGTAGCCAAGCACTCCTGAAATTGGTCCACTTGACGTGATGCTTCGCAGGCTTTTGCTGCATTAGCATAAGGCTTTTATAGAGCACAGTCCATCCAACACATACAAATAGTCTGCCGCGGGACGATGAGGGAGATGATGAGAGTGATGATGGGGATGATGAAGACGAGAAACTCAGCCAGAGGTCGGAGTTGATGACGAGCTGGGAGGACGAAGAGGAAGTGTAATGGGAACGGTCAAGTGGGAATAACAGCTAAGTGCTTATTTTTGAGATGGCAGAAGTGAATCTAATGAGAGGTAAGAGGAGGATGAAGTGTTGTGATGGTAGAAGGAATGAAGAAGCACAACTGATCGTGACAAGGGGAAAAAGGAGGTGATTTTAAGGAATTCTTCAGTAGAAACTAACTAAAAGAGTCTTTAAAATGAGGAGAAATTAGAGGCTGTGAACGTCAGAACTATAATAATACAATAAAAGAGTGTTTAGTGTCGTCTTAATGTTCAAAAGGTGAATGATTCTTTGATTTTGTTGCATCAGTCAGGAGAAAAAAATGAAACATCAAGTCTGAGCACAACATGTTCTCTTTCTGCAGTGGCGGCAGCTGTGAGTGGGAGGATGAGGATGAGGAAGACCAAGCACAGGATTATTTCATCACTTTTTTAACACCTTCAAATTTGTCCTCCGTGACCAGAATCCACCTCACCATCATAATCATCCTCTTCTGATCTTCAAATGGATCAAAAGTAAAGAAGAAACCCACCTTCTTCTTGTTCGGGAGGTCTAATGACCGCAGAACAAACAGTGAGTCTCTCTCAGGGTTTTGGTAGAGATTATTGTCAGTCTTTATTGTATTTCTGAGAGGGCTACATGTGTTCCTTCTGAGACCCCAGAGCATAAAACAAGAAAAAAGGTGATCCGCCCGGAAAAGATTATTTGTGGTGGCAAATAATCTGTTTATTTGAGTGAAAAAGGAGATTGAGATAAACACAAGTTTAGAAACTCAGACGGATAAATTATAGTGAGGGAACACATCTAACAAATACCGTACAGATGCCAGGGTTCACCCCCATAAAGAATATGTGTGGTATTTTAATCTAGTAGAACGGTTTAAAAAGTTTTTCCAAAGTTGCCGTTATAAAATTGTAATTCCAATCATTTTTAACTCAACAGTGTGGAAATGGTTTCTGCAGTTCTGGTCATCACAATCATCAGCAACAAAGGGTCAAAAGGTGCAAAGCAAAATGGGTCATTGATTGTTTTCGCAGGCTTGCTAGCATGTTCTCTGTGCATGCACAGAACATAAAAACACAACATGCACCAACACGCTGGTGCCGAGGGTCAATGTAGAGGTACCAGTCACCCTAATGGGCAAGTTTTTGGTTTATGAGAAGAAACTGGAGAATCCCTACACATGCATGGGGAGAGAAACGCCATGCAGAAAGTTCTATGAGTGAGTTTGAATATGGAGGTACATTTAGTGCAATAACATTTGTGTTTTGTTCCTGGGAACTGTAAGTCATGGAGATAAATTCTGAAAAATCCTATCTTTCACAGTTTCCAGGGACAACACACAAATGATATTGCACCAAATGTACCTCCACAGTTGAACCTTTTGACTTCCATGCTGCAACTTAACAATGCTAACCAACTACACCATGATGAAGCTCTCCCAACACTACCAAAGAATGTGTGAAATTCATCATCACAAAAAAACAATCCAAACGACAATCACAGTAATAGATCTTACAGAACAACTGTGCACTATTAAAGTCATGTTGTACTAATAATTGTATTTAATTAGCAAAGAGTACCATGCATGTTTGTGTAACCCTGTAGGAACAGGCTGTGCTCACAGATAAACTTATGATTAGAATTTCCATTTGGTTGAAGAAAACTCAGCTTTACAGCTACAGAGTTTGAAATCAACAAGACAAATTTATAAAAATAGCAGAACATCAAATTAAAGATTGCAAGTAAATGAGGTCTAGAAATAGTTTTTAAATTGAAGAGGAGCTGTAACAGGTTGAGAGTCATTTAGTTATAAAAACGCAACAGCTAATCAGCCTTTTTGATTGAACAGGAAACAAGATGAAGCTACCACGTTTAACACAAACTGAAAGAACATAATAATGTGTGTTGTAGAAGAATAATGGAATACTGCAATAAATAAATAGCAAACAAAATGAAGTTTGGTGCAAATGAAATCAACACAAAAACCTGTTTGCGTTCTCTCTACCATCTGTCTGTGGAACACGTTCAAATTCAGTTGGACAAGTCTTCTCCTGACCTGGCCTGGATCTGTTTGACACGTGCTCAGATGGGATTTCCTTAAATGGCCACATTTATTTATGCCAGTTTAACCATTGGTCTGAAGTGAAATGCTCCATCAGACTCATTCTATTAAAACAAACTGAAATGTCATATTGACTTGTGAGAAACAGCTTCACCTTCTATAAGCTGACTGTGTTAATCTAGAAGAACATCTTCTGTAGGAGCGTCAAGTGTAGGTCACAGGTAGGAAAGGATGTACTTTTTAGATCAATATACAACAATGCAAAAATCTCATTTTTAAAATGATTTGTTTTTAAGAGAATCTGAGCATGTTCTGAGGAGGGCTTGGTAAAAAAAAAGATCTCAAACAAACACAAAGCTAACACTTACATACAACACTGCTTGTATAGAGATTGTAAAAACAATATTTAAGTTTGCAAAAAGTTAGTAAGTTAACAAAAACTAATATAATTTTCTTTATTCCATGATTGAAAATAGCATCTTATTTACTTCATGATCAGCTCTGTTATGCCATGACTCATTAGTTAAAAATATATATTTGTCATGTTGTGAGAGAAACAAATGGAAGCATGTTGGCTTGGTTCACAAGTGAGTTCAAAATGCACTGCCATCACCGATCGAGTGATCAGTGATCTATTATTTCTGCCTTTCAAAACAAAAGAAAAAAGGTCAAAATGCTCAAAATGTATTTTCTTGAAACGTCACTTTTATTTCTACAATTTACTCTGTTTTAAGAGACTAGTAATGGTTTTTTTTTATTTTTGTTTTAAGAGTGTTTTTACCAATCTTGTATTGATTAGTAAGGTCTGAGTTGACGCCGGGGGAACGTAGTGCTTCTGTTCGTACATCATTACAGTGGATGCGACAGAAGTAACATCGTGTCTGTGCTGTTTCTTCAATAACCCCCCCAGGTGATGCATACATATGATACAGAAGTCCAGTAGCCAAATGCTATGTGATTTACATTTTATTTTATGTAAACAAGTTATGTTTATGTTGTGTACTTGTGATTGCAGATGTTTGTTACATTTTGTTGGAAGTCCATTATTACAGTGGAAGCGACAGAAGTAACATTGTGTCCCTGTTGTTTCTTCACTATCCCTCCTTTACAGGGGTGTAACACCAGCTGGTTTCCTGGGAAAGGATAAAAGGTTGTAAAAGAAATCTAACAGAAATAGCAGCAAAAACCTCCAAATGCCAGGTGAATGTAACTCAAGTGTTTATGTCCAAGTCCATGTAATAATTTATAGAAATCCTGTATGCTCTTTGAAAATGTCAGGAAAAGCAATTTTCTACTTTATGACATGATCATAAGAGTGTAAACAAAAGCAACTGACCTGAACGTTTTAGCTGAATGTTTGTGGAGATGATATTGATTCCAACATTTTATAAACAAAATAAAGTAGGACTGCATGCACACAAACATTCATTTTAGTGGGTTTTATTTTTTTAGATGACCAAACAAACCCAAAATGGGTTGTTTAACGGTTGGACTTCAATGTTTGCATGTTGCAGTTTTTCATTTCAAAATAAAAGCTTCTACTTAAGAATTGCATTTCACACGTTGGCAAAATCTCCAAAACAGGATTCCCAGAAATTAACATTTGAGAACATCCAAGGAACTGCCTCAAATACCCCCCACCTTGGTATTGCCTCAAGGACCCTTATGACGGCTTCGAGGCCGAAGTCAGCCAGCAGCTTGACAAAGCGGATGCGCTGGAGTCAGAGGAGCAGAGAGCAGAGCTTAGAAGCCTGTTCTATGAGTTTCAGTCCATCTTATCCAGGGACTCCCTGGACTGTGGACTCACAAACCTGCATACGGTTCGCATTCCAACGAACCCGAATGCCCCTCCTACTTTTGTACGTCAGTACAAGATTCCCCTCGCTGCTTATGAGTCGATCCAAGAGATCCTCGATCAGCTGAAGGAGAAAAACTTCATCAGAGAGTGTAACTCCACTTACAACTCTCCCATCTGGCCGGTTCTGAAACCGACTGGGAAATGGCGTCTCACCATAGACTATCGTGCACTGAACAAACAGGTACCTCTCTCCAGGTGGCCTATGATCCATTTAGATCAAGAGCTAGCCAGAGTCAGAGATGCTCGTTTCTTCTCTACGGTTGACGTAGCCAACGGCTTCTGGACCATGAAGGTTGAGCCGGCGGACCAGTATAAACTGGCTTTCTCCTTTGGAAATCGCCAATATACTTGGAACCGCTGCCCCTTTGGCTACTCTAACTCACCTGCAGAGTTCAACATCTTCCTCCACAAAGCCATGTCAGATGCTGCTTCCAGAGGGAACCTCATATATGTCGATGACATCTTGATGAGGAGTCGAACCTTCGAGGAGCACCTGGCCGAACTCCGTCACGTGCTGCAACAGCTCGCTGACGCCGGAGCTAAATTGGCGATTCTCAAGGGACAGTGGTGTCGAACCAAAGTGGAGTATGTTGGACTGCTGGTGGGCCCTAATGGAGTCGAGCCCCAAGCGGGACGCATTAGGGCCATTCAGGACATCAAAGCCCCAGCTAATCTGACTGAACTCAGGAGCTTCCTCGGAGTCTGCAACTACTCCAGACAGTTCATTGAGGAGTACGCTGAAACAGCGAGGCCCCTCACTGAGCTGCTTCGGAACGACACACCTTTCGTGTGGGACAGACCCCAAGAACTCTCCTTCCAGTTCCTAAAACAGAAGTTGGCGTCCGCACCCTGTCTGGCTTACCCAGACAAGGATAAAGAGTTCTACATAGAGGCTACTTTCTCCTCTCACTGCCTGAGCGCTGCTTTGAAGCAGAAACACGATCAGGACATGAGAGTTGTGGCATACGCCAGCAAGCCTCTGAGCAAGGTGGAACTCCAGTTCTCAGACTGCGAGAGAGCTCTCCTCTCTACAGTCTGGGCCATCGAACACTTTCGTAGTTACATCGGTGGACAGAAAGTGATCATTGAAACGTGTCATCAGCCTGTTACCTTCCTAAACAGCCAGCGTCTGCGCGAAGGAAGAGTGTCAAACAGCCGCATTGCGACGTGGATGATGGTGCTCCAAGGATATAACATTGAGGTCAAGTATGGTCAGAACACCAAGCTAGCGCTAGGACAAGGGCTAGCAGGCTGCCAGCACTGTGACTCTGACTCCGTCATGGGCCCCCTGGACACACCTGCCGCAGTCTACCCAACCGCATCCAATCATCGCTACTTTGATGAGAATGTTTGCCAAGGGCTTCCGAAAGTTTACACTGACGGATGCGCCTACCTTCACGAAGGCCAGCTCCGTGCCGGGGTTGGAGTCGTTTGGGTGGACTGTGACACTAAGCAACCAAATCACTACCGGTTGGGCCAAAAGTCTAGTCAGTACGCCGAAATTGCTGCAGTGTTGATAACCCTCCAGCAGGCGGCAGCCTTGGACATCACTCAAATCGTCCTTTGCTCTGATTCAAACTACGCTAGACACAGCTTCATCTCTCACTTCCCCATGTGGAAGGAGAACCACATGAAAAACGCCAGGAACAGAGACGTGAAACACTCGGAGTTATTCCTAGCGTGTGATCTGCTCACCACTGAGAAAGGCATAATGGTCTACTGGAAAAAGGTCAAAGGTCACTCCAGGACCCTAGGTCCAGAGAAAGATGGTAATGACGAAGCTGACCGCCTTGCTAAGCTCGGTGCTGACCAGGGAACCTGCTGGGAATTCAAAGACGAGTGGCTTCCACCCAAGGCCGTTCACAAGGTCTGCGCGATTACTCGTCGCCATGCTAAACAGGCAGACGAACCTCGGACCGTTGAGGTACCCGTGTTTCTAGGCAGACAACCACAGGACGCGGACTTAGTCACCATGCAGGAACAAGATCCTGACCTGAAGCTCATCCGCGAGCTTCTCCAAAAGGGCCCGATGTCTAAACAACCATCACCACCTATTGGTGCAAGCCAAGATTTGGTAAACCTGCATCGTCAACTCGCGCATCTGAAACTACAAAACGATTTGTTAGTTTACATACGTGACGATCACAGCCCGCCGCGCTGGGTTGTTCCACTCGACCACAGGGGAGTGATGCTTGCCTACGCCCACGACACTCCGGTTGGAGGTCACCGCGGAGCAAAAGCTACCCTCGCGTCACTGACAGAAGTAGCATATTGGCCGTCGATGTCCAAGGACGTACACAGCTATGTCCAAGGCTGCCTCATCTGTGCCCAGTTTCAACCCTCCCAGCCGCTTGCTAGAGCACCACTGCAACGCAGGGGAATAACCTTCCCTTGGTCCCACCTGCAGATCGACTGGGTTGGACCGGTTCCCAAATCGGCAAGAGGAAACAAATATATGCTAACTGTAACTTGCAGTTTCACAAAGTGGGTTGAGTGCCTTCCAGCGCCACACGATACAGCCGTCACAACCGCTGTACTGCTGATTAACCACGTTTTCAGTCGATGGGGACTTCCACTCTGCATTGACTCTGACCGAGGAACTCATTTCACATCCAGTGTAATGACGTCCCTGTTTGAACTTCTGGGAGTGGAAGTGAGATTCCACCTTCCCTATCACCCACAGTCATCCGGACAGGTCGAACGGATGAACCGCACGGTCGTCTCTATGCTCAAAAAGTACGTCTGCTCCACTGGGAAGGACTGGGACGTCAAGCTCCCTCTGGTCCTGATGGCCATACGGTCCACTCCACAGCGATCCACGGGGGTTACGCCCTTTGAGATGATGACCGGCAGACTGATGACTCTACCACTGCACCTCCTGTATCACCCAGAGGATGTCAGTGTTGCCACTGCCTATACCGCTCATCAGTATGTGGCAGACTTGAAAACACACCTCAGAGCTACGTTCGCGCACGCTCCGAAGAAACTGGAGACCAACGTAGAAGGCGCTAAGGCCTACTACGACCAAAAGACAACCAGCCGCGAATACGAGGTGGGTGACAAAGTATTCTACTTTCGGTTCGCCCAACCGGCACGCAAAGCTAAGAAGTTCCTGCCCCGCTGGTCAGGACCATTTGAGATCGTGGCAAAACTCTCTCCAGTTGCATACAGGTTACGCATCACCAAAGCGAGACAGGAGCCTGTCTACAAATGGGTGCATGCAAACCAAATCAAACCCTACGTCAAACCATCCCCGCGGGTACAGAGACCAGACTCCCCGCAGGAGGTAGACGTAGTCTCGACATAGTTCTATGCATGGAAATGGAAAGGGGGGGAAAGTGCACGTTTAACCCACTAACATGTACTAACCGACAAAGAACCAGGCCCCCCCCCGCCGTCATTTTCACTAACCAAGAGAAACTCCTCCTAGAACGCTAACAGGAAGTACTTACTAAAACCTTACAGGGCACTCTTGTAACTGTCAACCTACATTCTGCTCTGATTAATGAATCTCTACGTGCAATCAAGACTTTGTCTGAAACCATACATCAGGATATTGTGTACACATGAGTGGTGAGAGATTTGATGTAGGACCTGCTCAGGGAAGTAAGTTCCACGCTGGACAGCTTGGTTGAAAGTCGTATTTCCCCGTACTTGGTACCACTGGACCTGCTCAAAGTTAGCTTGACAGCTGCTACCCCTCTACTGTGCACCTTTCACAAATCCACCTAGCGTACAGCCTAAGTAGTGCAATGCCCATTCACGTTGGAAAAAAAAAATTAGAACTCGGTTTCCTGTTAAACGTTCCCATAATTGTGACACCTCACATCTATAGGTTTAGGTCGATGCTGAACATTGGTATTTGAAAGGACGGTAGGCATTTCCACTTTGAACTAGAAACCTGACACTCCATCACCTCAACCTCGAACAGCATGACTCAGAGTTGGAGATCATGGACGCTTTCCTGGGTTTGCCTTCGATTTAGAAATTGACCAACAATTACTGATTGAAGGAACCAAATTTGTTAAGTTCACACAAAACCCGCGTGAACTTACTTTGACGCCCAAGACGCTACATTGACAAATTATACGACTTTAATCTGCACATTGGTCGCCCTGGGGATGGAATGGCTCATCACGGCCGTGATAGCTTATTCCGCCTACAGGCGTGTTAAGAAACTCCAAGATAAGATGCACTTGCTCACCTACGGTGTGCCTCGTGACCGCGTTCTGGGAGACTCCAAGCGTGAATGTACCACACCTGTCTAAAGGGGGTGAGCAACGTTTTTTTATTATTTTGTAACCCTAAGAGTAGTTCTCATTTTAGTCTACCTCACATATTTATCTGAGTGTTGCAGTATGTCACATTCTTTATAAGCTACACACTGAATGTATGACCTAAGAATGTATTTTATGAGACCTCAAGGTTGCTATGAATTTTCTTGGATGTTATATGTTTTTTTTTTTTGGGTTTTCTGTATTTTTGTTTCTTACTTGGTCACATATTAACTAGTGGTTATGTGCCGGCCCAGCTCAGTCTGTCAATGACTCTGTCTGACGCACCAGCACATTGTAGTACCTCTTAGTTTTATGGTCCTTGTTTTAGCCCAAAGACTGTCCTGATCCACCCTTTGGACCAAAAAGGGGGGAATCTTGGGACCACATAGGTCAATGCGCGTTTGCGAACTATGGACCTCGTACATCACCGCGTGCTCCATAAACTGAACTGTATGGCCGGCGGTGAGATGCCTTTGTGTCCACTCGTGGAGTTAACCGCCCACCGACCTTCCTCCTTCTACACTACTACCTCTCGCATGGACGACATCATCATTGCGTACCACCTGCGTGAGTGGCTTCTTCTCGTTATGCGCGTTGGGGACTATCCCGTTTCCTATCCTCTTTGTGCCTGACCAGGATCAAAGACCAAAGGCGCCAGGATCCAAGACAAAGACCAAAGACAAAGGCGTCCAAGGAGACCAACGTCCTAAGGGACAAACCCACCTGTGCTTCCGACAATCAAGTCGACCTACGTTCATGAGGAACAAACCCATCTGTGCTTCCGACGATCGAGCTTTGGGCGCGATCCCCGAAACCAAAAGGGGGAATGTTGAGGGTCTGACCTCATGAGGAAATTACTATGCAGTGATTTTCTCCAAAATGACTGTGCTTAAATTGCTCTGAAAAGCAAATAATCACATCAGCGCCAAGAAACTTCATTTCCCATGATGCTTTGCACACGGAAGCATTGTGATGACGTCACCGCCTAATACCAGAAACACGATCTGCGGGAGGCGGGAGCTTGGAGCTTTCCCGCGACTTCAAAGACTATAAATCATGAATGAGACAAAGAAACCTCGTTCTTTTGCCCAGGATACCTGGCGGTGAGGACATGCTTGTCGAACGCTCCGACTTCTTTGAGCACGCGGAAGCTCTAAGAGCCAAGTTGAGCCCACGGGACCGCTGATCTGCTCGTTTCTGCTCCCCTCCAGCTGATGTTTGAGGACACAGAACCCGCGGAGGGAAACAACAACTCCATCCAGCTCTCAGAAACGCTGTAAGTTGTCAAACTCAGCCCAAAAGGAACTTCGTTTTCTTTGTGTCCAGCCGTGGAGAAACACTCGTGGAGCCAAACAACGGAGAAAGCATCAAACCGACGGATGACGCTGGAAACTGCGGAGAAAAACGGAGAACCGTCAAATCATAACAGCGGGGGACGCCTTGCTGCTTTGGTGATCAGAAAACTCATTTTTTTCTCTCCTTTTCTTCTCCCGTTTCCTCTATAGTCCAGAATAAGCAATAAACCGCGTCTATTGCTTAAAAAGTAGCTTCGTGTTTTCCTCTTTCGTTCCAAATTCGTCCTTCGGGTCATTTTGAAAGAATAAACTGCTTATTGATCATTGTTTGGTATCTTAAAATGGTTTCTGTCATGGCCAGGCTGAAACTAAAAGATATTAATTTGTGATTAATCTTTTGTGTTGTTTCATGATCTTTTGAAATGTTTTGAGTGATTTAAGGTTAAGTTACTACTGATTCTAAGTGCTTTGGAAGTTAAAGTGCAAGTTGCCACCCACACTTTAGCCAGACAAAGGAGTCAGCCATCTTGTATTCAAGACTCCATTTTGAATCCATACACACGCACACACACTACTCCTTTGTGAGAACAAAGGACCCCATTCATACATCCTACATACACACAAAACACCTTGAACATTATTTTGAATATACATCCTTTTATTATATCACATGGTTATTATTCATTTATGCCACTGTTTATTCATTTGACAAATTGTTAATTAAACGTTATAAAATTCAGATTTTCGTCTCCAGTAGCTTTGTTGTGTCGAAGAGAAGTCTCTGCTCCAAGGATTCTACGAACTTCAAGAAAGACTGATAAGAGTTTTGGATTCAATTTTTCCCCGGAAAAAGGGGAATGGTGCCCCGTATATCTAAGAATATCTTAATTAATTAATAAATCAGTAAATATTCCCATATTTACAGAATTTATTGAAGAATCCAAAAGTAAGTTAACGCTTACGAATTGTTCGCTCCTAATAACCCCAACAACCCCAATGAGGGACTGAGCTAATCCTAACCTTAACCCAGAATCCTACTCAGTTTCTACTTTATTGTCTCACCACCTTCCTGGTTTTGTCTACAAAAGGTCTTCCACATTATCCACAGCAAAAGACTTAAAGGTGAAGTATGTAATAAAATAGTGGGAATTTTACAGTGAGAAAATCCAAAAAGAGACAAATGTTTCAGATATTTTGGAAGGAAGTTTATACTGAAACATATTTCATATCCAGCTGGCTGCAGGGGTTGTCAGTTTTTCTGCTTTCAAAACAAAGGAAGGAGGGGCGTGACTACTGTTTACCTTCAGTGAGTGTGGGGTTGCTGTGTTTCCTGCAAGCTAATGCTGCAGCGCCGACAATTGTACCTTAACGACGGATGGCAAAAAGCTCCAGAGTTGTTTAAAGTGGTTGCAGTAACCAAATTTTAACACAGGATGTCATTTTTACTTCATTTCTACATAATGCACCTGTAAGAACATAATGATTTACCTCAAGATGTGAAGAGGACTCCACTCACTGTATCTGATTTTGTAACAAACATTCAATACATGAGCACATTTATAAACAAATGCTGTTGGGGATAAAATCAAGATGATTTAAATCTTCGCACCATTAAACACTGATCTCGTTTATATTCTGAAAGAAGTGTCTGTGTGAAGGTGGACTGGTAAAAGCTGGTATAACTCATGTTATTTTCTCAGTGATGACATCTACTGTTTAGGAGTAGAACTGCAATAGTTTTGGTTTAAAGCCTAGTTTTTTTTCTATGTCGGTACAGAGACAGGCAACGACATTATCCGTCAATGCAACGGCTCTCCAACAGGCTCGCAAGGATTGAAGGAGTCGAGCCCGTTTTTCTAAACATCTGTTGAACGAGACGGACAGTGCAAGCTTGTGATTGGCCAGGATGCTGCCGTTGGTCAACAACACAGCCATTGAGCCTTCAAAAAAATAAAGAAAGTACATGATATCTAGCTACAGACACAGTGTAGCTTGAAGAACACCTCGTGGAAAAACTAAAAATATTAATGTTTTATTCACCCATGGCTGGAGGGATGAAAAGATTTTGCAAGCGTTTTTATTCGTGAATGGAAATTACGACACATTGGTTTAGAGGTGGAGAGTGCATGAAGAGGTGGAGGAGAAAGAGGGACAAATTGTCTGTGTTGAAAAGTCTCTGAAATACAAAAATACACAATATAAACACAATAGTAAACACATAATCTTGGACTGGATACATGTCAGGATACCCCAGAACAGCGCTACGCCCTCTGTTGTCCTGGCGGAGAACTGCTTTGCAACAGGAGACGGAGACGGCATCTCCTTTGACCTTAGGTCGAAAGCCTCTGTGATGCTGCGAGTGACAGACACAACGGCTCTTTTCAGAGCTACTTCACACCTCAGACCTCCAACCTGCAGACCCTGGTTGCATCCCATGGCCGGTGTAGTTGAACTCAAAAAAGGCTACTAATCTTGAGTCTCGTGGTCTCATCGTCTGGTGCCCTTGGAAGGGGGGAGATGTAATGTACCAAGCGGTCAAATTTCACCTACTAATTGACCACAAAAGTAACCTTTCATTTGCAGACAGAAACCCACCATCTGTCTGGCCTCCAAATCCAGACAGTTCTGTTTAGTTCTTGTTTTCGTGCAAGAAGACATAACATTCTCACTCCAGGCCTCACGCAGACTCCTGCAGTTTCACTCTGAGGAAAAGCCATCCTGAATGATCCTTTTAGAGCTGACGCAGAAGCATAAACTAGACTAACAGCTAACGACTGAATACAATGACGACAAATTAAAACAGGGTGTGTTTGGGAACTCTGTTGTAAGTTGAATGTGACTAACAACACATGCATTAGTATTATTGCCACAACTTATTTCTATCGTTGTTTTTTTTATATTCTCATCACAACAGAACCATTTGATCTCGGTCAGTGTTGTTATAACACTGGGACTGTTGTGTACTCACAGCAGAATCTGAATGTCAATAAAATGTTATATTTCCTCTTTTGTTGCTGGTTCCAAAGCCCCCTTTGTAAAAGGTTAATTCATATTTTATTGTTCATAATAAAGAAAATGCATTGTACAGCTCACTGCCGGGATATGACAGAGAGCACTTTTCTCTGCCTGGACCATTAAATTAACATTATTTATTTATTTATTTGTTTTATTTAATTTGCTTAGGGCCTTAATTAGTTTGTTTTGTTGTTGAATTGTGGTTCTGGTTTTATGAAAGCATTCTGTTATTTCTGAAAGACGGCCTGCTCGTGAAAGGTCATTTTTTTCATTAGGTAGTAAACAATTAGCCTTGATGATATCAGATGATTCCATATTGTGTTGTGTTTAAAAGGATTCTGCAGTTGAATTGCACCGCATCATTATGAGAGGATAAATTGTTGCACATTGCTTTGGTTTTACTGCTGTGGTATAGTTATTAATGTGTCCAGCTGTTTGTGTTGCGAGACGTGTTTCGAACACACAAACAGCCCGAGCCTTTATTCAGCTGAATGCCTTCCTGAGAGAAGGGACTGGGGGACGGGCTTCTCTCGCGCGTTTGGGTTCTTTAACTCTACGGGAAATTAAGTCACCCGATAACATATAGTAATTATTATGAAAATGTCAGAGGGATCAATGCTGATCATCAGAGGACCATCAGAAGAACAGTAAAGAACTCTTGTGTTTTTTTTTTCCAAAGATCAGTGTCAGCTTGTTTACAGAAATCACAAGTGAACAAAAGCCAATGAGAAATAAAAGTTATATAAACTTTCATGGGCTGCGCAGTGGCACAGTGGTTAGAGCTGTTGCCTTGTAGCAAGAAGGTCCTGGGTTCGCTTCCCGGCCTGGGATCTTTCTGCATGGAGTTTGCATGTTCTCCCTGTGCATGCGTGGTTTCTCTCCGGGTGCTCCGGCTCCCTCCCACAGCCCAAAAACACGTCTGTTAGGTTAATTGGTCTGTCTAACTTGTCCTTAGGGGTGAGTGTGTGTGTGCATGATTGTTTGTCCTGTGTGTCTCTGTGTTGCCCTGCGATGGATTGGCTCTCTGTCCAGGGTGTACCCCGCCTGTTGACCACTGGAGATAGGCACCAGAACAAACCCCCCCCCCCCCCCCCCCCCCCCCCGACTGTTTAGCTCTCTTATCCATTTTGCCTCCAGGTCCTCTGACTTCTTCTGAATCCAGATGGAGGGAATGCTGGTTGGCTGGCTGGGATCAATCATAGGTTTCTTTAAGGTCTTAATGTTATGCAGGTGGCAGAAAAGAAAAAAAAATTGTGCTGTTTGTTTATTTTGCTGCAGACTCTATCAATGGGCTGCAGCCCCTGAGGGTTTAATCTTTTGTGAACTATAGCAAACAAAAGAGAAAGTGTGCACTAATTCTAACAGGTGAGAGGAAGGGCACCATTACAGAATTAGTGCACACACGCACACGCACACACACACACACACACACACACACACACACACACACATCAGGACAACAGGTATGTCATAGCTGATCTTTGAAGATGCAAGCTTCTTCCTGCGGATGGTACCCCTGAAGTCCGCTTCTCACTGGGCTGAAACCAGCATTCAGAGGGTCTTTCCTAAATGTCTGTAAACTTTTGCTCAGGTTCTGTTTCCTCGCTCTTTTGAATATGTTAATGTAACCCACTTCAGAGTATGTACACATCTAGACCTAGGTTCATAGGAGCTGTGAGTGAGCAATATGCCAGAGACACCTGTATAGTTTGTAGTACAACTTTACTAATAACAACCAATTTACAGTACAAAACCTAAGGGCTCAAAAACTATTGATACAAAAATAAACAATTTCCTCCACAGTTTTCAGTTTAAGGTTCAATCTGGTTTGGCTCACTGAGAGTTCAATCAGGGAGATTAATCCAGAGTTGGCTGTGTGTGAGTGTCTCAGTGAAAGACACAATCCTACCACTAAATCCGTTGAATGACGAGTGACTTTCAGTGTTCATTGAACTCGAAGTTCAGCTGGGTGGCTCGCCATCGACTTGGATCACTGGTCCGCCTCGTGGGTAACCAGGAGCAAAGGTTCATTCCCCGCAAGGAAGGCACAACAAAAAAACTTGACCAAGACAAAGTTTTCTACAGGAGAAACCAGGACAGAAAGTGCTTCTCCGACAGCTCTCTAACTCTTTTCCTCATGCAGAACAGGAGTTACTCTCCCTCCGTCTCACAGGGTGCTTTTTACGATGTTAAGCTACCTTGCTAAAATCAGCAGACACAACTTCCGGTCTGGTTCTTTTCAAAATAAAGTTACGGTTTTCAAAAATGAAACCAACATAACATATTTTTCTAAACTGAAAAGAAATAATAGTCATACTATGAAAATAAATAAATATCAACACCTTTTTTCAGGCAGGTTACATTAATAAAACAGAAAGACAACTTAACTCATCACTCAAGCCTGTAGAGCTGATTTTAACAATAGACATAATTTAGATGCTTTGGCTTAAAAAATGATGCAACAATAAAAACGTTGTCATGGATGTTGCTGTTAGGTTGTAAGGACGTCATGCACATTATGTTCACCCAACTCCACCTGCAGGTGGATCACTGACTTCCTGACAGACCGTAGGCAGTGCGTGCGGCTGGGGAAGAATGTTTCCACCACTAATACAATTAGCACAGGATCTCCACAGGGCTGTGTACTTTCTCCTCTGCTCTTCTCCCTGTACACAAACTGCTGCACCTCGAGCCATGACTCAGTTAAACTGATCAAGTTTGCGGACGACACCACCCTCATCGGGCTCATCTCTGACGGTGATGAGTCCGCCTACAGGAGGGAGGTGGAACGGCTGGTGTACTGGTGCAGCAGCAACAACCTGGAGCTCAATGCTCAGAAGACAGTGGAGATGATTGTGGACTTCAGGAAAGTCACAGCCCCATCTCTCCCCCTCGTCCTGACGGACACCCCCGTCACCACTATGGACTCCTTCCGCTTCCTCGGAACCACCATCACACACGACCTTTGGTGGGAGCCATCCATCAGCTCCCTCATCAAAAAGGCCCAGCAGAGGATGTACTTACTGCGGCAGTTGAAAAAGGCCAAGCTGCCGACCCAGATGATGGTGCAGTTTTACACGGCCATCACTGAGTCCATACTCACCTCCTCCATCGCTGTGTGGTACGCTGGAGCAGCAGTGAGGGACAAACATAGACTGCAGCGCCTTGTGCGCTCTGCTGAGAAGGTGATTGGCTGCAGCCTTCCATCTCTCCAGGACCTGTAAGTCTCCAGAACTCGGGGGCGTGCAGGTCGGATAGCAGCTGACCCCTTCGCACCCGGGTCACAGACTTTTGAGCCGCTTCCCTCAGGCAGGAGGTTACGGTCCATCCGGACCAGAACCTCCCGCCATAAGAACAGCTTCTTTCAATATGCTGTTAGACTTGTGAATTGCTTATAAACACACAACCATGCTTGTCTTCTGTACTCGACACAAAGTCACGTTATCGGCCATGTTACCATTACCTGCCATTTTTTATAGCTGAAAGTTTTATTCTAGTTTTTTTTTCTTTATACATATTTTATTCTATTTTATTCTATTTTTAATCTTATTATTCATGTTATATGTAGCACATTAGTACAGAAGCAAGTTCCTAGTTTGTGAATTGTTTGTTCACTGACTGTACTGTCCTCGCTGAGACGTAGTGGTAGTTTCAACTAGACAGTGAGCTAAACTCTGACTCAATGACGAAAGATGTGTTCCTGTAGTCTCCAAATTTATTACACATACTTGCTGTTGCTTAGAATACAGAGTAAAACTGAAAAAGAAAAGAAAAACAATGGAGTCATCTCTCTCTCTTCATTGATATCTAATTCACAGTAAATATAAATTAGAATTCAAAACCTATAACTGCTAAATAAAATCACCTGTGAATGAAACAGATTGCCCACAAACGGAGATGGCATATTTTAACAGGTAACGACAACTAAATGAATTATTATTAGCTTAATACGCAGTGCAACAACGCCAACTGCTGGTAGAAAGAAGTAGCCAGAAATGTCCACTTGTTTAGCTGGCTCCACAAACTTGTCTTTAGCAAAAATGTATCAATAAAACTGTGTAAAACAAATATGAATACATACAGGCATTGCTTCTTCAAGAGTTAAGCAAAGGTTTGCCGGTTTTCCGATTTTTTAGAACGTCTTTCCCTGTTTTAACCGATCTCTCTTCATCAGCGTGCGTTGCTAGTAACGGTCACTCAAGTACACAGCACTTCCTGTTCTACGGGTGTTTTCCATGTCAAAATAAAAGCATACACAGCACTTCCTGTTCTACGGGTGTTTTCCATGTCAAAATAAAAGCATGTACATAAAACTTTTACACAATGAACTAAAATGCCTGGAAGGCAGAACACTCCCCGTCTGAACTTATTAGGTCATTTTAACAAAGACTATACCTTAGTCAGTAGGCAAAAGAAGAACTACTTCTCTAATCGGTCTCTGAAAAGTCTTTAAAGAGCCTTGACTTGATGCATTTAGCTGGACTTCTCTGACTTTGCCATCTCGTCCTGGAAAGACCGCGGTGATCTTAGCCACAGGCCACTTGTTGCGTGCAACTTGACAGTCCATCAGGAGCACAATGTCTCCAACTTTCAGATCCCTCTTCATCTCTGTCCACTTCCTTCGGGTCTGCAAAGTGGGAAGATACTCCTGCCGCCAGTGGCGCCAGAACTCGTCAGCGAGGGCTTGCACTTGTTTCCACTGTTTACTGTAGAGATCCTTGTTTGCAAACTCTCCTTGGGGAGGGGAAGACCCCACCTTCTGAGTAAGAATCATTGCAGGTGATAATATGGAGGGTAACTCTGGGTCATTGGAGACTGGGACGAGAGGCCTTGCATTGATAACTGCAGCCACTTCCATCATGAGAGTGCATAAAACGTCATGGGTAAGCCGAATGTTGTCTTTGAGCAGGATTGCGTCCAAGATCCGCCTTGACAATCCAATAAGCCACTCCCATGACCCTCCTATATGGGATGCACGAGGGGGGTTGAACACCCACGAACAGTTCTGTTCACTTAAGAACCTTTGCACGGTTGCCTCTGGATCTTTGTGACTCAACCCTAGTTCCTTTGCAGCTGCCACGAAGTTCGTCCCACAGTCTGACCTTATCTGCTTCACAGGTCCACGTATTGCAAGGAACCGCCTCAGTGCATTGATGCAGCTGGATGTATCCAATGATGCAATGACCTCGATGTGGACAGCCCGTGGTTGAAAAGCGTGTGAATCTTGCGGCACTTAGTCCCTTTCCTTGACTCTGTGTGAGGTAACTGGTCACTTCAGAACGCACCTCTGTGTCTGATTCAGGGTTTACCAGTTCATATGTTATTGCTAAGTCTTCCCCACTACTGTCTTGTTTGTACAAAAATGCCGGTCCTGTGAACCATATGGTGTGTGTTAGTGAGGATGCAGGAACTGACCTGGATGCGTAGTCTGCAGGATTCTCCTCCGAACAGACGTAGAACCACTGACCTGGTGTTGTCGACTGATGAATGCGTCGAATTCGATTGTGAACGTAGACATGGAAGCGTTTCGTTTGGTTGTAGATATACCCTAGTACGACCTTGCTGTCGCAGTAAAACCTAACCGAGTCCAACTTCAGGTCCAGTTCATCTTGGATGATATCTGCAACTTCCATGGCAAGTACCGCAGCACATAGTTCCAGCCGAGGAATTGTAGGTTGGGAGAGTGGAGCTATTTTAGCTTTCCCCATAATTAATCCTACTTCCACTTGTCCTTCGCTTTGGACCGTTCTGAGGTAGGCTACAACTCCAATGGCTTTGGTGGATGCATCCGAAAACATGCATAGCTCAGTGCGTTTGGCCTTGGAGAGTGAGTTTGCAGTGTATGTTCCAGGAATTTGTAGTTTGTTCAAATCATGTAAAGACTCTCTCCACGCCTCCCATTCTTTGAGCTTGTCTTCGGGAAGAGGTGTATCCCAATCACATTTGTCTGCACTACACTCTCTCAATAGACTTTTTCCTTCAATGGTTACTGGTGCGAGAAGGCCTAAGGGGTCGAAAATGCTGTTCACTGTAGAAAGAGCACCCCTTCGAGTGAACTGCTTCCTGTCTTCTGACACCTTGAATGTGAAGGTGTCTGTTATGGTCACCCATAATAGGCCCAGACTGCGCTGCACTGGTATAGCCTCACCACTGAGGTCCAGATATTTCAAAACAGCGCGATCTTCAATTGGGAAGGCTTGGAGGACAGTGTCACTATTCGACGCGAACTAGTGCAGTCTTAAGTTTGATTCGCTGAGGGAGGCTTGGGTTCTCTGCAGTAGGCTAATGGCTTCAGCATCTGAGGGCACACTAATGAGGCCATCGTCTACGTAAAAGTGGCGTATGACAAACTTGACTGTGTCTGCTCCGTGTTTGTTTGTTCCCTCCTGAATAGCTCTCCTGAGCCCATAGATGGCTACGGATGGAGACGGGCTGTTCCCGAACACATGCACCCGCATTCTATAATCAATGATGTCTTTGGGCATATTGTTATCTCTGTACCACAAAAATCTCAGATAGTTCCTGTGGTCTCTGTGAACGAGGAAACTGTGGAACCTCTGCTGTATGTCGGCAACCGCTGCAACCTGCTCCTTCCTAAAGTGGATCAAGACACCTATCATGGAGTTGTTTAGGTCGGGACCCTTTAGAAGGGAGTCGTTTAGAGACACGCCATGGTATTTTGCACTAGAATCAAAAACCACACGTATGTTTTCTGGTTTCTGTGGATGAAAAACTCCGAAGGTCGGCAAAAACCAGCACTCCTCCTCTTCATTTAAGGGTGGAGCCTCCTCTGCATGTTTGTTCTGGAAAATTTTGTCCATGAATTCAAGAAACTGGCTTCTCATGCCTGGTTTTCTTTCTAATGTTTTTTGTAAAGAGTTGAAGCGAGACATTACGTACTCACTGTTGTTGGACAGCCGTTGTCGCTGAGCTCTGAAAGGTAAGGGTGCAACCCAATGACCTGACTTGTCCTTGAACATTTCCCTGTCCATTTTTTCCAGGAAGATTGTGTCTTCAATGGACGGGCCAAGTTTGTTGTCAGAACCTGTTTCGCTGAAGACGCTCCTTCCCAGGTTCTCCAATGACGTTTTACCAGCGTAGCTCATTTGCCCCCTTCCTTGGCAGGCATTCTCAGTTAGCCTTGTGGTGTTTTTGCAGGGTGCGCGGATAGAGGGACGGCCATTTTCTAATACACTTGTTATGTACCTATTCACAGTTGGTTTATGTGCATTTCCCAAACACACATCCCCAATCAGGACCCATCCAAGGTCTAGTCTCTGTGCAAAGGGAGCATTGTGAGGTCCATTTACTTGCTGACGAACTTTGTGGACTCTCAAGATGTCTCTCCCCAGCAAAATAAGGATTTGTGCGTTGGGGTCGAGCTCTGGAATGTACTGAGCTATTTTTCTCAGATGAGGGTGACTGCGAGCTGCATCGGGTGTGGGGATTTCAGTCCTGTCATTTAGTATTTCATCACACTCAATTGAGTGCTTGGGGGGATGGGGGGAGGGAGAGGACGATTTTTCCATCGAGAGACTCGATCTGGAAACCTTCGGCTTTGCGACCAGCTGTTTCGATCGGCCCGACACATGTTTTTAGTCTGTAGGGGAAGAGCTGGCTGTTTACGTTGAAAAGGTTAAAGAAGTCTGAGCGGGCCAGCGAACGATTACTTTGGTCGTCTAACATGGCATACGCGTTAGCTGCTCTCTCGCGCTGTCCATGGTAATATACTCGAACCAGACAGATCTTGGCGCATGATCTTCCTATTCGTCCTGTGCCGCACACTTGGGTGCATTGTGAGTTAACTGCTGTAATGCTGCCAGCACTTTCTTCCTCCCCGCCGTCACTTGTTGGGGGTGAGGCCCTTGTAGGTACTTGAGGTGTTGGGTCTAAATGCATAGCGGTGTCGTGGCGATTGCTGTCACACTGTGTGCACCTCACCAGAGCTTTGCAATCCTTTGCTAAGTGGCTAGTTGAGTTGCAGCACTTGAAACAGATTCCGCTCTGTTTTAGTATAGCTTTCCTTTCCTCTATATTTTTTGCTTTAAATGCTCTGCATTTATTTACTGGGTGTGGTTTGTTGTGAATAGGGCAGTTCTTCTCTAGTCCATCTGCTTTCTGTGCAGGTGGGCTCGTTGGTAATCCTTTCTCTGTAGAGATATTGGTTTTGTGAACAGATATTTTACTGCCATAGTTCTTTGGGGGAGCCTGATTTGGCCTTTCGACTGTGTTTGGCAGAGGAAAACTTGGATCATTTCTCCTATGGGCTTCTTGACAGATGAAGCTTGTGAAGTCTTCAAATGGCGGAAATAGTCCATTGTTTTCTTCTTTGAACTTTGAGCCGACTGTTGTCCATTTATCTTGTATTCCATAAGGAAGCTTTCCCACTATAGGTCCTATGCCTCTGGCAGTGCCCAGGTATGTTAGTCCTGTCAGGTAGCCTTCTTCCTTAGCTCCTTGTATTTCCATGAGAAGATCGCCCAAGTCTCTTAGTTTTCCATAATCTTTGATAGATATCTTAGGGAACTCATCAAGTCTTTTAAATAGTGACTTCTCCATCACTTCTGGTGCAGCGTAGTGTTCCTGGAGAAGTGTCCAGGCCTTCTGAAGAGCTGTGTCTGGGTTTTCAACGTATACAGAGCGAATTCTTTTGACATGTTTGCCAGACTCCGGCTCAAGCCACTTAACCAGTAAATATAACTTTTCATTTGCTGTGAGTCCTATATCTGAAGTTGCACTGTAAAATGAAGACTGCCATGCGCGATAACTTTCAGGTTTGTCATCAAACTGGTAGAGGATGGTACTCACTAAGTCACGACGAGCCAAGTATCGAGCCAAGTGCTCTGTTTCTGGTGTTACACTGGTGGGAGTTACCAATGCTTGTGGGGTGAATGTTTTTGTTATTGGGTTGGGTGAGGGGCTGTGGTAGTATTGAGTTGGCTTTACCTTTGGTTGGAGTCTGTTTTGTCCATAGTAAATGGTTGTTTGAGCATTGTTTACGTATTCGTATTGAAAGTCTACTAATGTTTTGCTTTGCAGTTCGTCATGCTTGTTACTGTCTTCATCATGTACCTTAAAGTTCTTTTGTGATGGAACATCCCACGTGACAAGGCTCTCCTCTGGTAATTCTGTACCAGGTGTTGGAGGATGTGCGGCGGCCTGACCTTGCTGTGATTTGAGCTCTGCTTGTTCTTGGACGTATTCCTGAGTCCGTGTAACAATGCCCCTTTGTAAGATTTCACGTGCATGCGAATCTGACTTTACTGACTCCAATTCTTCAGCTGCCTCCAACGCTTCCGCTTGTGCAACGGCTGCAGCTGCTTCTCTCTGATACTCCAATATCCCAAGTTGTGCATCCAGCCTTGATTTCTCTAATTGTAGCTCTGCTTCTCTTGTAGCCTTTTCAATTTTTAGCTTTGCTTCCTTTTCTGCGAATGCAGCCCTCGCCTTTGCCGCCTCTGCATTGGCTCGCGCTTGTACTGTGGTGGTGGACAAAGAGGAGAGGGAGCGTTTCATGATCTTTGAACGTACTGATGCTTGTTCCATCGTTTCTCCCTTGTGCTTGGCACCTTTGGTGTTGAACTCTAGGTTACTCAGCGCCTTTTTACTGTACTGTCCTCGCTGAGACATAGTGGTAGTTTCAACTAGACAGTGAGCTAAACTCTGACTCAATGACGAAAGATGTGTTCCTGTAGTCTCCAAATTTATTACACATACTTGCTGTTGCTTAGAATACAGAGTAAAACTGAAAAAGAAAAGAAAAACAATGGAGTCATCTCTCTCTCTCTCTCTTCATTGATATCTAATTCACAGTAAATATAAATTAGAATTCAAAGCCTATAACTGCTAAATAAAATCACCTGTGAATGAAACAGATTGCCCACAAATGGAGATGGCATATTTTAACAGGTAACAACAACTAAATGAATTATTATTAACTTAATACGCAGTGCAACAACGCCAACTGCTGGTAGAAAGAAGTAGCCAGAAATGTCCACTTGTTTGGCTGGCTCCACAAACTTGTCTTTAGCACAAATGTATCAATAAAACTGTGTAAAACAAATATGAATACATACAGGCATTGCTTCTTAAAGAGTTAAGCAAAGGTTTGCCGGTTTTCTGATTTTTTAGAACGTCTTTCCCTCTTTTAACCGATCTCTCTTCATCAGCGTGCATTGCTAGTAACGGTCACTCAAGTACACAGCACTTCCTGTTCTACGGGTGTTTTCCATGTCAAAATAAAAGCATACACAGCTATTCCTGTTCTACGGGTGTTTTCCATGTCAAAATAAAAGCATGTACATAAAACTTTTACACAATGAACTAAAATGCCTGGAAGGCAGAACACTGACAATGGCAATAAACCTGATTCTGATTCTGATTCTGATGTGACCTCATTATGCACAAAATCTGTTGTAAATGTGTCAGTATTAAAAAATGTTGTGTGGTTCATAAAAGAAAGTATATTTTCTCATAATTTAGTGTTTCCAACTAATCACCAATCACCAGCTTAACCACCACATGCAGTCTTTAACAAACACACAGTCACACCGTTCTGCTGCAACCCTGGAATCATTGTCACTAGCAGAAGACCCAAGGATCTGTCTATGTTACATTTGGAGATACTGGTGCAATGATGATTCACATCGTTGCTGCTGCAGAGTAGAGAATCACCCAAAACTCATCTGACTCTAAAGCTGGGTTCGGCACTCGTTTAGGTACAGTGCAAAGGAAAATGGAAAAAAATCAAATGGTCTGGTTTAGTGACATAAGTAAAGTGATCAGATTAAAAATATTAAATTGTTGTTGTGTTGGGACACAACAACAATACAACAAGATCCAGTTATCACTGTGTCAACTTGATGAAGAAATATATAATTAACATTGTTTAACTGAACAATCACACAATAATAAATCACAGTGCATTAAGTGCCCACCATAGCCTTAAGACATGTGTTGAACGTGCCAAAGTCCATACTTATGAGAGCACCATGTGAGCACCTGTGTGTGTACATGCTCTTGTTTATCCCTTGTTCCCCCTAAACATGTGCAAGAAATGGAGGGAGCTCCAAGTCCCAGAGATTCAGGAGCTGCCCCAGAGCACAGGAACTCCAGGGAGACTGCCACCAGAAAAGCCCTCGCCCCCCTCAAGAGACGCAGAGGATCGCCCTGTGCAGCCACAACCAGCAGTCGGCAGAGTCCCGGGAGATATCGGCGGCAAACCCACAGGCCCACCCGCAGCCTCCCACCCCATAGCTGGCTGAGCCCGGGACCCAATGGCCCGGGACCCAGTGGCGACCACCCCTGCCAGGGACCCAGCAAAGCCCAGGGACCCAGACCCAACCAGGCAGCTACCGGGATTGTTCAGGCAGATGCCAAAAATCTTAAACTCCCTGACCCAGGCAGACCAAGGCGCCGCACTGCACACCAGGTGTGGCAGGGAGAGGGGAGACAAAGATCTATATCACCAAAAGAAGTCCCAGGAGAAGGGAGGAGTCAAATGTCCCACCTGACATACACAGTCATGCACAAACACAGTCACACACTCCCTCCCTCGTGCTCACACATGCACATACAACCAAAGACTTACAAAAATGCACGCCGGACACCCACTCAAGCTCCCCATACACACCCTATTCACTCTGGTCCCGGTACTGCTGCACATGGGGTACAACCATTACCGCTTCCCAGAGTTTGACCCTTTCTGCTGGGGTGCTGATGAGCAGGCTCCCCCGCCCAATGCTGAGCACAGCAACCCATCACCCCAGACCCCAACCAGATGGATGGATCTCCCTCCTAGCCTCCAGCCCCAGGGAGCCAAGCAAAAACAGAGGTGTGCTAAGACCCCTAGTCTCCCTCCACCTGCTCCAATATGGTGTTAGTGAGTGTTGATGAGGTGTATTCCATGGCTGGGGTGAGCGGGCAGTGCGGGCATCATCTGGCCTCTGCCAGCTGATGCCACCACACCACCACACTTGCACCCACAGCCCTCAGTGTCTCAGTGCAGTTTAAAATTGGGAGTGGGCACCGGTACTTGGGATGAGGCTGAGAAATCCCCCTGCCAAATGTCGTTGAATGTGCTCACTCCCAAGGCCCTCAATGTGTGTTTGCGTGGAATGTCGTTGGTGGAAGTGTTTAAGGTGCAGATAAAATTAGGGGGCAGGTTGCCACAGGAATGCAGAAATGGGGTCCATACCCGCACTCCCTGACTTGTCCACCCCCCAACGTCCTATTTGCATGTTTGTGTGATGATGTGATGGAGCAGGAGGAGAGAAATGTGTGGGGATCGGGAGGAATGGCTGGTTGGGCTTAGCCCTCCAGGGAGCCAGCTCCCCCACTGGTCCCAATAGGCATCTCTGTTGTCAAAATGCCACCCAGAGCATGGAGACCCCAGCCCATCCTGCCAGGGCCCAAAGCAGGAGCATCACAGAGCCTCACGGAGTCCGAGGGCACCAACCCAGCCCCCCCCCCCCCCCCCCCCCCCCCCAGCAGAATATCTATGCCCATCCCTGCATTTGCACAACTTCCGGATTATAAAAGACATAGGACATCCAGGTAAGGTTGGGTTCTCCCCCTCCTGGACGTCCCCCTCCCCTGTGATGGGACAGCAGAGGAGCCAAGGTCTACCTGAGGCCCCTGAACCCGAGTCAGGCACTGCTGCATGTTCCTGCCTTCTCCCAGGCAGCATATCTGTCAGGACCTGACCCCCAAGGCCCCGCCCAGATCCCCCCACGGGGCCGGCCACCCCCACACCCCGAACCCCCAGGCCCCCACCCAGACCCGCCATGGGGCAGTGCAGCTGCCGGGCAGTGACCCATGGCCACCGCCAAGACCTCCAAGGGGCCCCACTCACAACTGCCAGTAGTCCACCCCCCGAGGCAACCCAAGCACCTCCAGAGGGGGGCAACGGCCCCCCAGTCCAAGACACCCCCAGTAAACCCACCTCCAGGGAACGTCCAGATACTTCAAACTCAGACCCTCCACCCCCTCACCCACATCATCCTGCAGGACAATATCAATGGTCCCCCGTCATCGCTATGTGATGGAAACGATCAAAGGCCCAGAAAGATTAATTTGAAGTGGCAGCAGAGGCTATATCAAGTATTATGATCTAACAAAAGATTTCTGTACTGGCTGATGCAAAGAGTATCTCTGTTTTTCCCATTCAAGGGGATAGTTTTCTTAGCGATGCATATGGCAGTCAGAACCATGTGAGCCAAAGATGTTTCAATCAGAACATCATCCAGGTTTCCCAGTAAACAAAGAGAGGGGGTGGTTGGGATTTGACATTTCAGACACTTTGACAGATCCTCACATACTCTACCCCAAAATTCCTGGACAGGTGGACAGGACCACAGTGCGTGAATGTAATTGTCAGGAATGTTGTTTGTGCAGTGTGTACAGGTGTCAGATGACACAAAACCTATCTTGAACATCCGATGACCTGTATAGTGTACTCTGTGTAGAATTTTGTACTGAATTAATTGTAAATTGGAGTGTCTGATCATTTTACAAGTTTGTAAACAAGTTTGGGACCAGAAGTTCTGGTCAAAGCTAACTGATAGATCCACCTCCCATTTTTCAATAGGGATTGCTATTCTATGGTCTATTTTGGACAGTGTCCTATAAACTTTAGACAGTAGTTTGGGGGGTAGAGATTATAGAAGTCTAATACTCTTGGTGGTGTTTGTAAATTTATTGTATTGAGCTTAAATTTTTTGTTTGACTACAGATTTAATTTGGCGATATTCTAAAAAGCTATTCTTATCTATTCCAAATTGGGAGACTATTCTATTAAATGGGATGAAGTCCAGTCCTTCATATATGTGTTCCAGGTATAGGATTCCTTTATGTTTCCAGTCCGGAAGGTTCATCATTTTATTATTTTGCAAAATATCAGGATTATTCCAGAAAGGTGTGTGTCTGCATGGTATTAGTGAAGACTCTGTCATTTTTAGATACTCCCACCATGCTGTCAGAGAGGTGCTGATACTAATACTTTTGAAGCCTTCATGTTTTCTTCTGCTTGAGCTAATAAATGGTAAGTCTGAAAGCTCTATCGTATTGCAAAGTGTCTGTCCTATGTCTAACCAGGACTTATCTAGTGGGTTATCTTGCAATCATATTGGTATATATTGCAGCCTGTTGGCTAAGAAATAATAATAAAAGTTGGGTAAATCCAGTCCTCCTCTGTCTTTGGTCTTCTGAAGCATTTTTAAGCTAATTCGTGGAGGTTTATCCTGCCAAAGGAATTTGGTAATTGAGGAGTCCAGAGATCTAAACCAGTCAGCTGGTGGTTTGTTTGGGATCATTGAAAATAAGTAATTTATTCTGGGTAAGACCACATTTTAATTGTAGCAACTCTCCCCATGAGTGACATCGGTAAGGACTTCCATCTTGCAAGATCATCTTCCACTTTCTTTAAAAGTGGGATGTAGTTTAGTTTGGTTAGATCTGCTAACTTGGGAGAGACATTAATTCCCAGGTATGTGATATTCCCTGACTCCAATTGTGTATTAAGTAAATTGACAAAAGAGAAATTAATTGGTTGAACTGTGGATTTTAACCAGTTTATAGAGTAATCTGAAACAATTGAAAAAGAGTTTATCAGTTCTATTGAATGGGAGAGAGAGGATTGAGAATTCTGGAGAAAGAGTAAAACATCATCTGCATAAAGACTGATCTTATGCTCTATTTTCTTACACTTTATCCCTTTAATACCTGTTGTTTGCCTAATTGCTGCTGCCAGTAGTTTGATAAAGTTAGCAAACAGTGAGGGGGAGAGTGGGCATTCCTGCCTGGTCCTCCTCTGAAGACAGAAGCTAGCTGATATTTGGTCATTTTCCTGACCTGTGTAGCTGGTGAACTGTATAATGTTTATAGCCAGTTTATGAAGAAGTTCCCAAAACCAAAATGATGTAAAGTTGCAAATAAGAACTTCCAGGTAACGCTATCAAAAGCCTTTTCTGCATCTAGAGATAATATATTAGTTTCTATGTTTGTACTGTAAGAGAAATCTATCAAATTAAGTTATCTACATGAGTTAGTGGATGACTGTCTACCCTTGATGAAACCAATTTGGTCAGGGTGTATTATGAAGGGGGTTACCTTCTCTAATCTTTTTGCCAGGGCTTTACAAATTATTTTGAGATCAACATTAATAAGAGAAATTGGGCGATAGCTGGTAGGAAATGCAGGGTCTTTGCCTGGTTTTAACAAGAGACTAACATTGGTTGAGTTCATGTTTGGCTGTAATCTGCCACTCTCTTCGATTTCCCTCACCATTCTGAAAAATATTGGAGCCAGAATGATCCAGAATTCTTTGTAGAACTCTGCTGGAAACCCATCTGGACCTGGAGCTTTCCTATTAGTCATGGATTTAAGGGCTTCCTGGAGCTCAGCCGATGTTAGTGGCAGGTTCAGAACTGTAACTTGGCTGTCTGATAATTTAGGAAGTGTTATCCTGTCAAGGAACTCGTTGATCTTGTTATCTGATGGGTTTATCTGTGGTGAGTACAAAGTTTGGTAAAAGTCTCTGAAAGTGTTGTTTATGCTTTCAGGGTCATAAACTATATTCCCGGTTGAGTTTTTAACAGTAGATATGGTATTTTTCTCTTTATTTTTTTTAATTGGCTAGCTAAAAATTTACCTGATTTATTACTATGTTCAAAGTTTTCTGTTCGTAGTCTTGTGGTTCTTTTTCCTTATCAAAAACAAGAGAGAGACAGTTTATCCAATCTCAGCGTGGGGCTTTATTTGTACAATTCAGCAATACATCACCAACACTTCATGGGGACAGCCTTCAGCCTCGAACTAAATGCCTCGGCTGGAAACCTGCTGCAAAAGCCCTCTCTCCTACACCACGCAGCATCGGTTATACTCTTCTGGCCCCCACCCTCATGATTTCGGGAAATGATGGGATGGCTGTTTTATTACCCAATATGGTCAAAGTAAGCCAATACTTACTGGAAGTTACATAAGCTGGACTGAACAACATGTTGTTGAGCACGTACGCAGCAGCTGGACAATCAAGATGTTAAAAGTGCACGTACACAGGATGCTGGGCTGATCAACATCTTGTCAAAATGCACGTACACAGAACACTGCTTTTTGGCTCCTACAGATCCCCCCCATGGGGGTGTCCACCCCCATAAACAAGCTGGCTACATAACAAATAACATAACACATAAATGAATGTTAACATAGACCAGTAAATGGGTGTTAAATGACAAAATGACTAATATACTGCAGCCTTCAGCCAAACTATATAGATATAAATGTAACGACGAAGTAACTGCAAAGTAAGTATCAGCTGCAAGACACAACATGGAATGTGACGTCTTTAACCACCCCAGCAATACATCAAAAATGCATGCGCACACTGTAAGAGGGCGAAAAACCTGTCCGCTGTTCTTAACAGGAAAATTCCCCCTTGACCTCCTGCCCCAACAGGACGATCACGTAACGCACAGAGTGAGCATACAAGTCTAGCCTAAGTATATGGCAGACATTAGGTAACATTGAATTAACAAAAGAACACACATAAGAGAAAATGAAGTGATGATACCTTTCAACAGAGAATAAAAAAAAATCATGAGTACGATCGTGCATTAATTACCCTTAGCAACATTGCAACCAGTAACTGTACGTGAATATGCAATCAAAAATACAAACTCATATGAAATAAATGATTGACGTGGATACGAATGAACAACTAGGAGATGTTGATGTGACTAAACCTATAAAAAGTTAAACACAACAGTAAATGTAATGAATATACGAATATACTAGATGTAACAACACAACTGCTCAACCGAAATAGAGAACGGAGTCAGAGTCTCAGTTGCAGAGCTGGAAAAAAGAAACGGAGTGAAGAAAACACAAGAGTCAAGTTCAGTTTCATTGATGACTGCTGCAGGGGTCTTGTCGCTGGAAGAGGACTTCGAGGCCGATTCCTTAGTCGAGTGCATGTAACCACAACAACAACATCTCTGATGAGACGCAAAGCTTACTCCACCGCCATCTCATCAGCCGTCCCGTTCTTCAGGCACATTGGGTGTCGTGCTGAGTCCATTGCGGCCATTTCCATTTGCACGTATTGAGACGACGCAGCAAGGTTCATTTGGGCAGCCAGAGTTCGCTCCCACAGTCTCCTCACAACAGGTAGGATGCAACATGCCAATAGAGAAATCAGAATTAGTACTACTATTGCACCAATTCCTGCTTTTACCAAAATAGCTCCCCACTGACCCAATTTGAGGGCTAAGGAGTCTAAGGACCAGCTTTCCCTGCCTGCATTCTCCCTCAGCTCTATCTTTAAATCTTTCAATTTCCTCATTCCTTCAGTAAATGCACCATCAGGGGCCGTATTACTTGGAATGTAGGTGCAACATTCTTGCCCACTGGAGTTCAGAAACTTACAGAGCCCACCTTTCTCGGCCAGCAACCAGTCCAAAGCCTGGTCATGCTGCAAAGTCATCTTGACTGTGGCATGAAGTTGTTCACCCAAGAGGCCAAGGTTATTTACTGTGTAATTTAAGATTCTTTGCTGATTAAAATAAACATAGTTGATCCATTTCACATTCTTATTTATTGTTATCCAAGGAAGAATTGACTCTAAACCAGCTACTACCTCATCTCTTGCTTGAAATTCTATGGGAATTCCTGTTGGCAGTCCTATGGCGTTTAAATGCACTTTATGATCAAACACATCATACCTCTTTGTTCTACGTCTATTGGTAGTCTCCAACTGAAGTAATTCACTCACACCTTCATGTAAGATAGTCACTGGAACTTTCATACGTACTAGCGTACACAACCCAACCCAAAAACTTGGCAAAACATTCATTAAAACATCACCACCACACATCCAGTAGCTGTCGGCCACTGGAATGTCTTGCTCACCTATGAGATCCAGAGTGGGGATCGTCATCGATATGTTTTCACAGTCCTGACTAAGAGTTACAGGGTTTTCATACCAAACAGGGGTATCAATGAGAAGTGGCGTCATATTTGCATGCGGGAACCAGGATAATACCCAAGTGACGTTACAGTTGACAGATGTATTACCTACGTCCACTCCTCCATTGTCAGCGAAACCTCCACTTGCAAAACATTCATAATCAGCACTATAATCAATTTTGTAGTCCGTTGGAGGACCATTTTGGTCTGTTTGGATCGCAAATTCAGCACATTCCTCTAAGATGTTATATTCTGCATATTTTTTAACATATTTGTGCTTATCTCGTGTACCATGGAGCAATCTGCAGTGGAATCCGCACAATGGCAACTTAAGAATAGGTGGAATCTTTTTATTTATCTCTATTTCCTTTCTAGTCTTACAAGTGCGTCGTTGTGTAATGGCACATTCACTAGAAGTATATTTTTCTGGAACAACCTCAGGTAACATTCCGGGTGCTTGAGCGCACACTATGCAGTCATTAGGAGTCATTTCTCTCGTCGTATACAAAGCCCATTTATACCAACTATTTTGCATGGCGGCATCCCAAAGCCTATCCTCTATCGGCAATGGTCTGCCCGCTCTAGGGGAGATAGGTCCTGTGTTACTCCCGGGCCTAGGTCTAATCGGCCCAAAAAGTGGCTTAGGCACAGCTTTGCGATTGGTCACTTCTTGTTCATTTTGGCCTTGCTGAGTAAGATTACAAACATGGTTACTACCAGAGGCTTCTGTGGGAAAATCAGATTTCACATTTACATCTCCTGTGGGAGTTGTAGTACTAACAGGTGGCTTAGTAGTTACACTTCTTAACTTGCTAACTGGCGTTGTTTCAGGTCTTAAAATCAGTGGAGTCACTAGCTGTAAGTGAGAGGAAGAGCTCCAGTCGGACCTCCCCTCTTCAACAGGAGCTGTGGTAGTCAAAACATCAGGGATTACAGTAGTAGTAGTAGTAGCGCTAGTAGTTAAAACATTATTTGGAACTGTGGTCACACTGTCAGGGATTTTATTTATCTTAATTGTGGTCAAAACATTATTTGGAATCGTGGTTGTAACACCAGTTTTAACAACTGCTACGTCGAATGCAGGCAAGGATGCTGACCTATGTTGCATCCGGCCTGCTGGATTGTACTTAACTTGATCACGGTGTGCTGCCTCGTCGTTGACCAAGTCGTCTAGCGTATGCTCTTGTGATGGGTCGACGATCTGCTCCTCGGCCATCGTCTCCATCTTCACCTCCTCCAGCACCACCATCAGACCCCCTAGTGTCATCCAAAACAGAACTGTTATCAGGCTTAGCACGCCCTTCTTTTCCTCGGCCATCATGCCGGTTTGTTACGTCAGACACAATACTGCCCTGAGTTTTGTCTTTGACTTTCGTGCAGTGTGTCAGATGATGCCACGTCGATCCTCCTTCGACCTGGACTGCCGTTGGCGTTGCTCGAACCACTTTGTAGGGACCCTCTCGCCGCGGTTCGTGCCACTTCCTCCTGAAAACTTTGATGTACACCTGGTCTCCAGGAACTACTGGCCCGTCTGCGCCTGCGCTAGAGACGAGCTCCTTTCTCTTTTCCTGCAAATAGATGGCTTTATGGATGCTGGTTAGTTGCTTGATGTAGCTTTTGAATTCAAGCTCTAGCTGCTCCAGTGAAGGCCCCTTGTGGGGTCCTCTGAGCTGAGGAGCTGGCATTGGCCTGCCTGTTAGGACCTCATGAGGTGAAAGATGCGTGCTTCTGTTAGTTTGCATGCGATAGCTCATTAAGGCAAGCGGCAATGCATCAACCCAGTTAAGGTTAGTACAAGCACAGATTTTGCAGATTTTAGACTTCAACGTCAGATTCGCTCGCTCGACCATTCCTTGGCTCTGGGGGTGATAAACTGATCCTAATCGTTGCTTTATCCTTAGTTGTTGCAACACACCTTTAAGGACTTTTTCAACAAAAGCAGGACCATTGTCCGAGCTTATTTCCGACGGGATACCAAAGCGAGGAATCACTTCTCTGACTAGAAACTTTACCACTGTTTCTGAACCTAGATCTTTGGAGGGAACGGCTTCGATCCACCGACTGAATCTGTCAATGATCACCAACATGTACCGCTTCCCATGCACAGACTTAATCATGTCAACATAGTCAATGACCAAATGTTTGAAAGGACCTTCGGGCACTGGAATGTGTCCCGCTGGGACTGTGATGCCCTTTTTTACATTGTTCTCAGCACAAATGTCACACTGATCTATTACTTCCTCAACCATGGCTTTTAGGTAGGGTGACCAGTAACCTTGTTTGTTAAGTCTTTTCAGAACCTCTGTACGACCACAATGATCAGGACCGTGGCTCTCTGAGATTAGCATCGTCAGCAAGGAGACAGGTGCAACAATCAAGCCCTCATGAGACCTCCACAAGCCGCTTGAGTCCATTGTTGCACCTCTTTTTCTCCAACACTGCTGCTCGCTTTTCTCTGCCTTTTCCTGAATCAAAATGATGTCTTCTGGTGTTATTACAGGCTCTAATGATATTACAGGTGTCAAAATGGCTTCTTCACACCTGGAGGCAGATTTTGCCGCCTCATCTGCTGCATTGTTGCCTCTGATGACATCGCAGTTACCCTTGCGGTGTGCAGGGCATTTTACAATGGCCAGTTTCGATGGAAGCATCATTGCTGAGATCAGCTCGTTGATCTGCTTTCCATGAAGGATGGGTGTACCGTCCGTCTTCTTAAAACCTCTTTGTCTCCACACACTTCCAAACAGGTGACAAACACCATGGGCGTATGCAGAGTCAGTGTAAATAGTTGCTACCTGGCCACTTGCCAACTTGCAAGCTTCGGTCAGGGCTTTGAGTTCCGCTAGCTGCGCAGAACAGGGTTGGTTGCACTTTTCAGCTTTTACTGTTTCAAATCTGTCATCTACTTTTTCCACAACAGCAAACGCTGCATGGTTTCCTAAGTAGTCTCTAAAACATGAACCATCAACAAAATAGGTGACATCAGATTGATCGAAAGGAGTAGATTCCAAATCAGGCCTTAGCTTAGTGTATCTAGATACCTCAGCTATGCAGCAATGTGGTTCTCCTTCGAACTCAAAGGGAACACTGTTAGCAGGGTTTGTCGTGGTACACCTCTTTATGACAACGTCCGGATATGTCAGTAGTGGCATATACTGCAGGCATCTTGCTTGGTTTAACACAAACTTCCCTCGGTTGATTAGTTCAGATATTTTGTGATGTGTGTAGATGGTGACAGGATATCCCATTGTTATCACTGAGGCTTTCTCATAAGCATAATGCAAAGCAGCCAATCCTTGATAACAAGGGGGCCATCCCTGTGCCACATTGTCAAGTTTTGCACTGTAGTACGCAATAGGTTGTTTCCGACGTCCACTGCATGTGTCCTGCATTAACACTGCAGAGGCATACATGTCATGTCTGTTTGCGACGTACAGCAAAAATGGTTTTGTGTAGTCAGGTGTTGCTAAACTTGGCGTAGTTTGCATGTCTTGTTTGATAGTTTCAAAAGCTATCTTAGCTTCATTTGTCCATTTTAGAGTCGACTTTAAAGACTCACTTCCAGCATCTTTAATCAGTGCCCTAAGTGGTGCGGTTTTTTCAGCATAGTTTTCAATCCACTCGGAGTTGAAACCAGTCATTCCCAGAAATGTCATCATTTGTCCAACAGTTTGTGGTTGTGGAGCTTTGCTCACACCTTCCACGTGTTCTGGTGAGATGGCGACAGTCCCATGGGAGATTACTCTCCCTAGGTACTCTACCTGTGGTTGGCAATACTGAAGCTTTGTCAGGGAGGCTTTGTGTCCTCCCCGAGCTAACTTCTGTAGGACTTTAATGGAGTCACGATGGCAATCATCGATTGTTCGTGCGCAAATCAGTAGGTCATCAACATACTGAATCACAGTGCTGTTCACCTCGATGCCTTCGAGGCTCTGTTTCAAAATTTGATTGAAGATGTGTGGACTGTGTTTTAGCCCTTGTGGTAGCCTTCTGTACGTGAGCTGTCTACCACGAAACGTGAATGCAAAAAGATATTGTGATTCTTTGGCCAATGGGATGCTAAAAAATGCTGAACACAGATCAATTACCGTGAAGTATTTAGCTTCTCCATCGATGTTACTCAGTAATGTGCTTGGATTTGGCACGTCTGCGTCAAAGTCAGTGATCACTTCATTTACAGCTCTTAAATCATGTACCAGTCTGTACTTGAGCTTGTCTGCTTTTAGCACTGGCAAAATTGGAGTGTTACATGTGCTATAGGTTTCTTTTAGTACTCCTGCTTGAATTAGACCTTCAATAGTTGCATTTATACCCTCTTCTGCTTCTGGCTTTAGTGGGTATTGGGGTCGATAAGGCAGTCTTGCATTTGGCTTCAATTCCACTTGAACTGGAGTTGCCGATGTTACCAGTCCAACATCCGTGTCATGTTTGGACCATAGCTGGTCTGGAACCTGTTTTAGCATGTCAGCTTTCAACTCGTTTTGAACTGTTTCTGATTCTGCTACACCCTGCATGTGTTTTTTGTTTGCGACTGTTACAACCTGTGGTTTTGACATCATGGTGGTACCGCAGAGAATTTTAATCATTTCTGCATTTTTTGTAGTGTAGATTAGCGGGTTATCTGTTTTCTGCCACTCTGTTTTAGTTGCTGTTAACATCATTGGTCCAAGATCTTTTGACTCAAAGCCTTTGTTTACCATTAAGGTAATGTGTGGTGCTGATTCTGGCACAGTGTGCCATTTTTCAATAAATGGGTTTTCTTCCACATTCACAGCTGCACCTTGCTGTCCTATCACGATGTATTGTGACACTAGCCTAAAGTGCAAGTCTTTTGTTTCTTTGTCCCATTTTTCTTCAAAGATTCTACTGCATGATGGATCATAAGTCATTGTGCAGTGATAGTCACTGAATGGTACAGTAGCTTCTGGAATTTGAGCTTCAATAAATTTCTCCCATTGTTGAAACATCTCGGAGACTGGCTTGTTAATGTCACCAAGCCAGTAGACCTTAGCGTGTTTTGTCTGAGCAGTCATTTGAAAGTTTATTCCAGAGCTATCTACATAAATTCCTTCTGGTGTGCACCAGATTTTTGTTTTTAGTTTACACAATGCATCTCTTCCTAGTAGATTAACTGGAGTTTGGTCTGAAATCAGAATTGGGATTACGATTTCACTGTCATCAACTGCTAGTCTTACTGGAGCTGTTAAGGGGTTTATTTGTTTTGCTCCCGAGAACCCTGTTGTCTTTACGCTTTTCTCAGACATGGGGAGATGAGTTGCATAATTTGATTTTATGCACGAGTAGGTTGCCCCAGTATCAACTAACATTGGGACCGATTTGCCTTCTATTTTAACATTGATCACTGGTTCTTTATCGGCGTTAGCTGTTAAAATTGGTAGTTGCTCCTCCCCCCCAGGGCCCTCCGGGCATCCCTAGAATCCTTGTTGTGCTGCCCATGGATTAACTGGACCTCCTCTTCCCCGGTTTGGTCGTGTTCCACGACCACGCCCAGACCATTCAGGGTTTGGAATTGGATTCGGACAGTCTCGATACAGGTGACCCATCTGGCCACACCCCCAACATGAACCTGGAAGTGGGGGTCGATTCTGCTGCACCCAGCCTTGTCGAGTTGGGTAGCGATTGGGGAAACGATTTGGAAATCGTCTCTGTGGTCCGGGCTGCTGTCTACCATACTGGTTTGGGTAGACATTGATAACCGGTTGAGATGGAGTTTGAGGCGGGGCCACAGCTGTCTGCAATGCTTGGACTTGGCTGTCACTTTTCACCACTGCTGCCTGAGTTTTTGCCTTGCTCTGGAGATCATTTATGTGCAGCTGCGTGAGTTTTCTTTGAGCACACTTTTCTTGCTCAATCATTTTGTTATTGTCTTTCCGATAGCGGTCCACGGCGTGGACTACATGGTCTCTGAACTGTGCATGTGGCATTGAGTCCAGTCCCACCACATCCTCCAGTTTGTCTCGCACAGGAGTCGGGAGAGTGGAAATCAGGGATGTTCGGAACAGAGAAGTCATTATTGGCATCCCCTCAGGACCCTCCTCCGTCTCCAGCTTCCACCGTCTGAGCTGCCTGTCAACAAATGACGCAGGACTCTCAGTCTCTGAAAGTGGCTCACCTTTCAAGGCTTTGGGGTCAATCCTGTTGGGATATGCTGCTCTTAGTATGTTCCAGAGTGCATTTCTGTGTGTGTTAAACTCCGTGCCGTCAGCCATTGGGTCCAGCATCCATTGGACTCCATTGGATGCGAGCAATGTTCCCATAGCTGATGTCCCAACAACTCGAGCCAAAATAGCTTTGAGATCTCCAAGGGCAAGCATTAGCCCAGTTGTCTCCTGTTCGAAGGCCCGAATCCACTTTCCAGCGCCATCTTGTATCTCGGGCAGCAGCGAAACCAAACCAGTGAGGTCGAGGCTCTGCCAGGGAATATAATTAGCTCTTGTGCCCTTAATTAAAATTGGGTACTGACCATCATTAGTGTATCGAATAGGTGGTTTTAAGTCATGTCTGGGTCTCAGATCATGGCTTTCATTGCTAGGACCTGGTTTTTCCTTCTCTTGAGTCAGACCTGTATTTGGATCACCACGCTCTGGTGAATGAATGCCTGGTTTGTAAAAAGGCTTGAAATTTTTCTCCTTGCTTGTGCTAGTGGTGTTCTCACTAACCTCATCTGAATGTGTGCCTGTGATGTGATTTAAGGATTTCCGCAGGCCTTCAGATATGTCCTGTATAATTTGGTCAACATCGTTTAGCTCATCATGTACATCCTCATCCTTGTTCTCAAGGTCAATCCAGTATGAGTTAGCCTTCGGTTGCCTTTTCAAAAAATCCTTATGTTCTGCAAAACAATCAATCTCCCTTCGTCCTTCTTCCCTTACCGCTCGACGTTCTGTACTGCAATATTTTGGATGCGTTCCACGAGGTGGAGTTGTTTGTTCGAATTCTCTTTCCTCACTTCCTTTTGCATGCTTTTCTTTGCCAGGTGCTTCATCTGATTGCTGTGATGTTGTTAATTTTAAAATTGCATTGTCAACATCTAAACCCTTAGGACCTTTGTCGAATGTGTCGCGCAAATCAAAATCTCCCGTAATTGTAACGGTTCCCAAGAGGGGATACAGGCCCTCTTCTGCTGGGGCCTTCACTTCCTTCTGGGGTTTGTCCAATTTGTCTTTCATTTTGAGAATGGCATGTTTAAAGTTCTGTCTGTAAACCTTTCCTTCATTCCTGAATAAGTCCAGGATCTGAATTTCTTTTTCTCTTTTCTGCTGTCTTTTCTTGGATCCATCTGCTTTATGATCCTGAATTCTCAATTCCAAATTATCACACGCCACTACGTCAAAAGTGCCTTCAGATGGCCACGGATTGCATAGTTTTCTCGTCCGTTTTGACCACTTCTCTGACATGTGCTTTATCTCTTTTGCTAAAGCCGGATTCTTCGCTGCCAAAATTCCTGCTGGCGTGACAGACATTTTGAAGTTTCAGTGACACTATTATTCCTTTGATTAGTTGACTAGTTTGTTTATTTATAATCTCCTGAAAATAACACAAGAATTGAAAGTTGAAACAGATACTGGTGACATATGATGCTGTGGTCTTGAGTAATCTGTTGTTGCTCTGTTTACACAAATGTTGAACAATTTATCTTCTTATTGTAAATGCCTTAAAATCAAATCTCTTCTGATGTAACACTAAAGTAAAGTTAGTTCAAAAAGCTTTATTTATTGTTGAAAGAAAACTTAATGCCTGATGTATTTATTTCTCCAGCAGTTAAGCTGCAAGATGAGTCTGACTCAAATCTTCTGTCCTGCTGGAGTCAGGCTTGTGTGACAGGCTAAAATAGCCGTATCCTTGGTCCGAGCTGTGTGTGAGCAATGTTCAGCCCACAGGGTAGGGTTTCTCTACGCCTACGGTTCACCAACCAATCCACACACAGAGGTGGAGTCAGAGGCGGGATCGCCTCTGTACTTCTGTGTCTGTGTGTGTTAGGAGATTAACGCACACACAGCTGGTGGGTGGAGCTTACACTTCTATTCTGATTCTCTGCCCAGTCTAAGCTGAGAGTCTGACCGCTAAGGATGTCTGTACAGAGAAACGAACAAGTCCTGGTGACATCAACCGCACCCAGTCTTCAGAATTTAGCAACTCTCATACAGCTTTATAACATTACAACACAGGAAAAAGTCAACCACAATTGAGACCGAATCAGCAGAAGAAAAATCAGTTTCTCTCTAATTTATCCAAGCAATAGTTTAAACAAGATCAGAGTATTTGAACTTTCACGAGTAAAACAACCACACACAACAAAGCTTTCACACTTGCATAGAGATAAAAAACACACTTCAAAGCGATTTGACACTGGAACAACGTTTCATGCCAAACAGCAACACACATACACATTATTATTTTTACTCATAATCTATATTTCTCATATTTCACATAACCCAGCTGGTAAAAATAGTTATCATGCTTGTGCACTTCAGCATATATTTTTTATTTATATATATGTCACTCTAAAAACTTATTATTATTATTTTAACTTCTGGTTTTCTGTTCAAAGGCTAATCAGAACAAGATCACAGACTTTGAAATTTGTATAACATTAAACATCAAAATGTAGCACTGCAGTGAATAATATTGATTTGTTTTACACCGTTTTTTAAAGCTTCTCCTAGTTTTTCCTCCTTTTTTCCTCCTAACCTCTGGCGCCTCACCCACAGCTGTTCTCACTCACACACACGCTTGTCTTCACAAACACACACACACACACTTGTCTCAGCGCACACACACACACACACACACAAAAAAACTCAATAGACAGTTTCCCCGAGCACCCGGGTCTGTCGTTTCCCTTGCAGCCTCTCCGCTGCTCCTATGAGTTCAACACATGCCTTTTGCCAACAACACATGAAATTTACCAATCCTCGAGGATTCAACCAAATTACTGGCAAGCTTATCTGTCACAACTTCAGCGCTTTTTCTCAGATCCCAATCTTAGCCCGGCCTCACCGGGGCATATGGATCTCACTTGTCGACCTTTTACTTGTCCTTCCTGGACTCTTTTTTTTATCAGCTGTCAAATTCTATTCCAATTCTCGCTGTCCCAGCTTTTAATTTGTCACTTTAAACTTTGTCCGTCATCAAAATGACTCAGCTGACTTCACACATGTGTGAATAATTTCACCGCTGCTCTGGACAAGCGCCTTCTCTTGTTGTTATTCTAAATTATGAGTAGGGCATGTTTTTTTTCTCCCAGACCATTTCTCAGTCCACGAAAATAACTCCAAAATTGAACAAAAGTTGTTCTTACCTATAAGGGCCCCGGAGTCAGGTTTCAGTGGATTGAGAAATGATCCGAAGAGCACACCTCCACTCCCCGCTTCGTGGTCACCAAATGTGGTTCTTTTTCCTTATCAAAAACAAGAGAGAGACAGTTTATCCAATCTCAGCGTGGGGCTTTATTTGTACAATTCAGCAATACATCACCAACACTTCATGGGGACAGCCTTCAGCCTCGAACTAAATGCCTCGGCTGGAAACCTGCTGCAAAAGCCCTCTCTCCTACACCACGCAGCATCGGTTATACTCTTCTGGCCCCCACCCTCATGATTTCGGGAAATGATGGGATGGCTGTTTTATTACCCAATATGGTCAAAGTAAGCCAATACTTACTGGAAGTTACATAAGCTGGACTGAACAACATGTTGTTGAGCACGTACGCAGCAGCTGGACAATCAAGATGTTAAAAGTGCACGTACACAGGATGCTGGGCTGATCAACATCTTGTCAAAATGCACGTACACAGAACACTGCTTTTTGGCTCCTACAGTCTTTGTGCTAAAAATTGTGTCTTTTTGTCAATAATTTCTTGAATTTCTAATTTAGCTTTACGCGATTTGCTCAGTAACTCTTCTTCTGTAGATGCCTCTAAAGACTTAATGATTTCCTCAAACTCCTGAATACGTTTGTTTTCTGTTTTTTTCTCATGTGATGAGAAAGAGATTATTTTACCTCTCGTCACTGCCTTTCCTGCCTCCCAGAGAACAGATGCTGATGTTCCAGGCAGGTCATTATGTTCTAAATATAAAGCCGACTCCTTTTTAAAAAAATTCTATAAAACCTTCGTCTTTAAGCAGTGACGTATTAAACCTCCAGTTTTTGCTTGATGGGATTGTCTTCTTGTTTACCAGAGTTAAAGAAACCGGAGCATGGTCGCTACAGCTATGGGGTGTATCTCAGTGTCTGAAATGTCAGCCAACAATGAGCTGCTGACTAGAAAATAATCCAGATGTGAATGAGAGTGATGGACGTGTGAGAAAAAAGTATACTCTCTACGATTAGGATGAAGTGATCGCCATGCATCACAAAGCCCATAATCACTCATGTACTGTTTAACTATGTTAGTGGATTGCCAATTGTGCTGAAATCCAGCTGTACTGAGACTCTGTTAAAGAGTTCATCCAAAACTTAAAATCGCCTCCAAGTATAAGTAGACAGTCCAAGTGTTCGGAGAGTACTGAGAAAAAATTATGAAAGATTGAAGGGTCATCAATATTTGGACAGTATATGCTGACAATACATAAGCTTTGGTTCTGTACAGATATTTTTAACATTATAAATCTACCCTCTGGACAAATGCTGCTTGTATTGAAGTTACAGGTGTCTGCCACCCCGCAGTGTAACGTATTAACTGCATGAAGGCTCATTTCTGCTGCTGTGGCTTATTAAAGCCAACAGTGCTGCTTGTTGCAATTCTGCAACTTTGGCACTTAAAGGGTTAATATTCTCATTTCACAGATTTATTTAACATTGAGCTTCACATTATTATTTGGACTAACAAAGTTATTTGATTATTATTTAATAGAGTTCTTCTGATCTTCTCTTGAGCTGTAGGGGGAGGCAAATAGCTAGTTAAAACAGTTTAGATGCAGAGGCATCAAAGACCTTGAGCCATATCTCAAGGAGATTAGTTCTTCATGAGGAGAGAGGACCTTTAGGTGGAAAACAGTTCCTTCATGACGCTACACATGGTACAGGAATTATTAGTCAGAATAATAAATCTAAGAAAAGTTTTTGTTACCAAGCTCCTCTCCTACCTGTTGGTGTAATTTTATACTTCAATGTGATGTTGTCTGAACCAACAGGTCTGTAGGTATGAGACCTTCTGTGCAACACATTATGGGATCATACAGGGTATATAGAATGTAAAACTGAAATGTGTGTGCGAGTGGGTGTGTGTTTTGCTGCTTGCACATGGTTGTGAGTAAGTGTTGTTTGTGAGAAGTCTAGCACACACACACACACACACACACACGCGCACACACACACACACACACACACACACACACACACACGCACGCACACACACACACACACACACACGGTACATGGCAGCCTGCCTTGCCGAAGAGGTGTGTGTGTCCATCACACTTTACACCAGGGGTCCTCAATTATAATGATGTGAGGGCCACTAACAAAAAAGACCCAGAAGCAAGAGGGCCGGACGGGTGGGGTGGGGGTGGGGGGTGCTGCTGCTGTTTGTATTGCTGGCTGTAATGCACATAACACACAAGCTTACAATATAAAGCTGGACAACACCTGTCCCCCTCCAGCTCGGCTGTGTGACTGCACTAACCTGTCCTATGTGACCCTCACCATGTAACCCTCATGTCCATGCTGTCTCTGGAGGAGCAGATAGGAGACAAGATCTCCTGTAACTTAAAAATGAACCAAAGCTTGCTCCCAGTTTCTCTTTAAGCTGAATTCAACATCAGTTTATCATCATGAAACAAAAGAATACAGTGGAATTGTTCATCTCTCCTTTTAACTTCTCCATGTCCCTAAATAAAAGAGACAGATGATTACGCTGCAGCCGCCGCCACTGACCCCGCTCCCTCCCCACGACCGGATCTCCTGACATCACAACACTCGGTCTGGGCGACGGTGGCACAGGAGTTAAGTGCTTGCCTCGCAATCGGAAGGTCGCAGGTTCGAGACCTGCTCAGTCTGTCGTTGTCGTTGTGTCCTTGGGCAAGACACTTAACCCACATTGCCTGCTGGTGGTGGTCGGAGGGACCGGTGGCGCCAGTGCTCGGCAGTCTCGCCTCTGTCAGTGCGCCCCAGGGCAGCTGTGGCTACATTGTAGCTCATCCCCACCAGTGTGTGAATGTGTGTGTGAATGGGTGAATGACTGATTGTGTTGTAAAGCGCCTTGGGGGGTTCCAGGACTCTAGAAGGCTCTATATCAAATACAGGCCATTTACCATTTACTGAGCAATTCCAGGAGAAACAATAATGAAATCATGAAAATAATAATGTGTGTTTGGAGGAGCGTCCTCCGATCCTCTCTGGTGTGAGCGCACAATCTCTCTCTCTCTCTCTCTCTCTCTCTCTCTCTCTCTCTCTCTCTCTCTCTCTCTCTCTCTCTCTCAGTCCCTGATGGAGCGAGCGGAGCGCGCCGCGCGGCAACCCGCTCAATTAACACAGCTCACGGCCCAAATCCAACAGAACCGATTGGGCTGATTCGGTTCGGGTTCGGTCTCAGGCTATAACTCCAGCGCTCAGCCCTGCAGTACCACATAAAGGCGGACCAAAGTTTCTTACCCGGTAAATGTGGAGAACACCTGCTCTGACAGATGTGGATGCTATGCTGGTGCCGCCGTTAACATAACAAAACCACATTCCACTGTAATTGATTATTGTACTCTTCTATGATGCAGAATCTTTTAGGCCCGCATCTCATGCATTGGTGATTTATTTTCCTCAGCTCTATCATCTGGTTGGCCGTCGGGGATGGGGGTGGGGGGTGCGCGTGGGGTTTGGGGGCCACAAAGAGATTGCTTGTGGGCCGTCATTGGCCCGGGGGCCGTCATTTGAGGACCACTGCTTTACACTGTGGCTGTCATTGGTTTACAGCAACACAAACATCAATTTCCCTTTCCTTAAACGTTTTCTGCCACAAGGCAAGTTCATACAGCAATGTTATTTTTTGTGTTGAACATACACGGCCCAAAACTAAAGTCTCCACCTGGTTTTAACAAAGAGGTATGAGCCTCCTATTGGATGAGTGGGTGATTCTTTCAGCTGGCAACAAGTTATTTAACCCAACTGGTTCAATGAGCTGCTTCACATTTCTTAAACAACCATGTGGAAAGACACATCTGGTGGTCTTGGAAAAGATGTTAGTCTGTATGAGAAGGGTCAGCTCATTGGCATCAAGCAGAGAAATAATAAATCTGGTGACGTTGCAGAAGCTCATAAAAACAATGACACAGTGAATGTGTGACGTAATCCAAGCTAAAGATGCTCCAATGAACTATTAGACTTTGGGGGTGGGGTGGGGTGGTGGGGGTGGTGGTGGGGGGGGGGGGGGGCATGTTTAATACTTTAAACAACCAGGAGTTGAAGATTTACTGGACGTTTATGGACATGCAGCATGTGCTTCATGATGAAAATGTTAAAAAACTCATCCCTGCCACATGGACCTCAAGGGATAAACCATCAATCCTGCTCAATGGTCAACTTTCCTCGCGGGGTCACGAAATAAATGAAGCTTCTGGGGAAGCTGTGTGGTGAAATATTCAAGGTCAGGGTGTGATTAAAAATTCTCAAACTGAAACTTCGTTTTAAGAAAAAATTTATTTGATATTACCATTTATTGTTCTTGGCTATTGTGACATCATTCAAACACTTCGTTTTCCCTCATGACCAAAGTAAATTAGGGCAATTATCATAATGACTTTTCCCTACATTTTATAATAAACTATGAAATGCACGATGACACAATAGCTAGTGTGGTAAACTCATTTTTTAAAAATTCCACATAATAGGAGGTATTGTGCATGGGGCAATAGTCGTTCTCTAAGAAGCCCAATTTCTTTTCTTTCATTCATTTTTTTCTCACAAAACAAAATGTGCCTTTATCTCTTGCACACAGTAATTAAATGAGTTTGAGGCTGGGGGTAAAAGATAATGGAAATTTATTCCACGCAGCAAATTGAGATTTACAAACGAGTGCACTGTGCTCAAACATGATTAAATGAAAACGGACCTCGGCGTTTTGGAAGTGAGTGCACAATCACTTGAAGCTTCGATCTCACACTCTAGTGAACTACTGCTAATACCTTAGCACAGACTGTCGACTTGGCCCTTTGTTTTAACCTGTTCCAACAGCACAAATGTCAAAACAACCTCTTTGTTCATTCAACACAAAAGAACATGACTTCAGTTCGGTTTCTTTCATTTTAAACTCAAGCCCGGAAGAAGCTGCAAAAGCCGATGAGATACCACACCCCTACACATATCTAGTAGCTGCATTTATACACAAATTGTGTTTTCTCTCACATTCATCATTTTGATACATACCCCCCTCAAAATACAATAATAATAGAAAAATTAAATAAAGAAAACTTTGTAATGCAAGCAGAATCGCCTTACATCACTTCTCACATCCGATCACCTTTTCTGCTGAGCGCACCACACATTCAAGTCTTTACTTATCCCTGGCTGTGTCTCTCTTTTAACACGCAATGATGGAGGAGGTGAGGATTGATTCGATGATGGCCTTATAAACTGGACCATCATCATGGTTGGCATGCAGAATTTCCTCATATGTTGCAGAAAGAACATCCTTTGCTGGGCCTTCCTGATGGACATCTCCCACTTGAATTCATGGGTGATGGTGGTCCCAAGGAAGACGAAGGAGTTCACGGTTTAGATGGCGTGTCAAACTGGGTTATGTGGGGCAGTGGAGTAGGCATTGTCCTGAATTCTACAATCCTCTCTACTGCCTTCTGCGGGTTCAGCTCCAGGTTAATGTTGCTATCCTGTAAATAACCACATAATTCTATGTAATAAGCAGCTATTTGTTATGAGACTGACAATGTAAACATGTTTTAAATGATTTCATATACATTCCTATAAAATTATGGAGACTGGGATGATTAAAGTCCACTTTGGTCTTGGCTGCGTTTAGACTAACCGAGCCTTCTTTAGGGGGAAGATCTGTGGTCCCTCACACTCTATTGGACGCTCCTATAGAGAAACCTTACATAAACAAGTGCGTGTACACACACAGGTGCTCACATGGTGCTCTCACAAGTATGGTTTTGGGCACGTTCAACACAGGTCTTAAGGCTATGGTGGGCACTTAATGCACTGTGATTTATTATCGTGTGATTGTTCAGTTAAACAATGTTGATTATATATTTCTTCATCAAGTTGACACAGTGATAACTTGATCTTGTTGTATTATTGTTGTGTCCCTTTTTTTTTTTTTTTTTTCTTTTTTTCTTCTCTCTTTCTGCAGGTCTAGAAGCAGACCTATTTGTCTCTTCCTTTCTCTTTCACCTCTGTCTCCGTGTCTGGTCGGAATTAAAAAGCATTCAAAAACAATAACAATAAAGGCGTGACATTAAAAGCAGACGCTTTGATGCTCCACCTGAGAGTAAATCTGTAATGCTTGTCACCAGCATTCAGACATCAATTCTGTTTGCTTCACAGCCAGACAAGACACACACACACACACAAAAAAAGACTAACTGAGCCTTTCCACCGAGATATTATAGTGAATAGGTGCATTTCCACTGGCCACGAAGCACCACATCCCAGAAGCGAAGCAACACGTTGCTTATGCTTCAAGTCTATTTTTATGCACTATGCTTCCAGAATACACCTAACTCCGCAGTTCAGATCGGGCCAGAAAGGAAGTCAAACTCAAAAGCAATTAAAAACATCCAGAAAAAATAAAACTGGCATGTAGATGTCCTTTTTTTTTTAAACTAGTAAAAAAAATAAAGCACATAATCACCTGTTAAAACTTGCTTACGCATCCAGTGGAAAGGCTGGGTAAGCAGGTCAATCCTGTGGAGACACAAGCGTACACCGGTTTCACACTGGAAGCATCAACGGCACAAAACGGCTGCGGAACGGTTTACTCGTGAACTTCAAAGCTGTCATTTTCACATCAGGAGAGTCTTGGCAGCAACACAGCTGTGTTGCTGTGTGCTTGTGACTCGCGAGATCACAAAACCCGATTATATCTTTAGTGGAGTGGCGCGGAGTGCCACTTCTGGGACGTGCCTGGAAATTGCCACGTCGCTGCTAGTTTGAAACAGTCCCTAGACTATTTTGGATTCTACTTGAAGTGGTGACGTTCCACCCCACTGATGCTTTCAGTGTGAAACCAGGGTTAAGGACTCGGAAGTCGTACATTTTTACCTCCCAGAGTACAATTTTGACTAACTGGCTGGCTGGCAGGCACCACAGAGGGTACAAACAATTCCTGGAGTATATTCTTCTGAGCCAGTGGGGTTTTAAATCACCTGCCTGATGGCAAAAGCATGAGGCAAGCCTTGCATATGGTGTTAAACTACCCTGAAATGTATGTAATGCCCTTTAAGCACCAGGAAACAACACACTGCCACACAGTGGTGAATAGCCTGCATTTGTATAGCACCTTCTAAGGCAGTGGTTCCCAAACTTATTTAGCCGCCCACCCCCTTCTATGTCCCGACCATGTCGACGCACCCCCCAGCCCCCACATCAGGGCATGGCTATATATATATATATATATATATATATATATATATATATATATATATATATATATATATATATATATCTCAGACGTCAAGCTAAACTGACAGGGTTAAAAAAAATATGCTCGACCTTTTACCCCATCACTTTCATTTTTTAAATAGTAATAATAAGCATTCGATACCATTACAATTTCCATTGATTTAATTTTAAATTAATATTTAGAGTGCCCAGGTAGCACATAAACAATGCAATTTAACGGTTTTCTTAAAGTAGGAACGTTTAACCTGTGCGGCCAGAGCGCTCTCCTTCCTTCTGCTCTGCGTAAACCTGAGCTGATCATCTACTTGTGCGTAATCAAATGTCTATAGGGGAAAAGGGAAAAGCTATAGTCATGAGGTTCACTTTTGCCTGAGACAGACTTATTGCTGTTTTATGGGCTCGACACACGGGAGGCGACAAACGACCGCGATCAGCGAAATTTGTCGCCGTCGCTTTTATTACCTGACACACGGGAGGCTATCCGCGGCAGCGGCCAGCGGCAAACCCGTCTACGCGTTCTGTTCCATGGCGAAATCGAAACTTCCATTGTTTTGCTTGGCTGTGTCAGGTTGGAGGGAATTAAGGTTATTTAAGCGGTTCAGAGTTAATAAAGTGGTAGATATGATGTTTCACAAGTTGTTGCTAGAGTTATGTGAAATCTTACTTGTGATTTTACTATATAAAACATAATAATAATCAACTTCTCCTCCATGTTTGCTCGGAGATGTACGGAGCATCCTGTCCGCTCATTGGTCAGTGAATGAAACCTCCGTTGATTGGCCCTCGCCCGAGCGACAGCGATGAAAAGTTGAAAATGTTTCAACATTCTGGGATCGCGTCGCTGGGTCGTACGTGCATGACACGTGCACGAGTGCAAACTTTCACATGCACGTTTTTCGCGTTTTGCTTAGTAGGAGAGAGACCCGCAATTATCGCTTTGTCGCGCATGTCTCATTGAAAATTAATGGAGGAGAGGCGATGTCGCCTCCCGTGTGTCGAGCCCATTATGGTGTGGCTGAATCTGCGATCCGCTGCCACGCGGACTGGAAAAATGACGTTCTGCTGAGCTGTGGTAGCCTCATGGAGGGGGCTATCGACTAGCACACTGCTGCTAACCACTAATACATTCTCTCTCTCCTGATAATAACTTTTTGTTTTCATTGACTTTTGATGTGCTAATACTAGTTTATCCGTTTAATTATAGATCCACTAGAATAAAAACAATAAAGTTTATCTTTCACCAAATACAATATTTACTTAGACATTACAATATAACTATAGACACATTACTTGTGTGTGTGTGTGTGTGTGTGTATGTGTGTGTGTGTGTGTGTGTGTGTGTGTGTGTGTGTGTGTGTGTGTGTGTGTGTGTGTGTGTGTGTGTGTGTGTGTGTGTGTGTGTGTCTGCTCTGTCTTCTCGATCCCCAGTGACTTGTGGAGGATGACTGCTTATACTGAGCCAGGATTCTCTGGAGGTTTCTTCCTGTTAAAAGGGAGTTTTCCTCTCCACTGTCGCTGCATGCTTGCTTAGTATGAGGATTGCTGTATAGTCACTGACACTAGTCAGTGACTTGATGCAATTTGCTGGGTTCCTTATATAGGAAACATTATTTCTGATTGGCTTAATGAACTGTGAATTGGAATGTTTATTATGTGAAATGCCTTGAGACGACTCTTGTCGTGATTTGGTAGCCTGGCAAGCCAGACTAAATAAATGTATTATTTAGTCTGGCCATGCTCCATTGACGGCTCTCGGTTGTGGGGCGGGTTCTACCGTTGTCTTTCAAATGATCTCCACATTCCACTGGACAATGAATGTGACATACTCTTGTTTCACTCTGTTGCATCATCCCACCCACCAGGCATATAGAGTGCCCTGATTTGCTCACAAAGCGGATAAAGCTCTGTGATTTGTTCACTAAGCAGATAGAGCACTATGATTGGCCCACCATTATGGACCAATCACAGCTCTTTATGTGTTTAAAACCCCTCTAGAGAGCTGTGATTGGCTAGCCAGAGTCCTGGTAGGAGCTGCTGAGGTTCCAATGGAGCATGCCTAGACCATTCTTTGCAAAGCAAGAATTTGGTCTAGTTCACTAGGCTAGTGATTTGGCGCTATATAAATAAACTTGAATTGAATTGAATAACAAATGCTGCAGTAACAGGAGTTGTGGTCAGGTTCATGAAGAGTCACTGGCTGGAGCGGACCCGACTTTAATACGTCATCCCAAAATAGAAGCTAATATCTTAATTTGACCTGAAATGTTGTTATAAAACCTCTTAAAAGGTTTTATCACGGAGGAGGCAGCGCTCATTTCTGCCTTCAGTCTGACGGCGCGCCGGAGTTTGCGCAGCGTGCGCGCTTATTGAATCTGTGTGTGTGTGTGTGTGTGTGTGTGTGTGTGCGCGCGCGTGCGGCACAGCTCCATGAAGCTTGGTTTATGCTTGACGCATTCACTTTCCGCTTGGTGATGCGGCTCGCGGTTGGAACGCGCTTCACAACTTGCAGCGTTTAAGTCACCGTGGCGCTATTTAAACCAATGTTGTAAAATTACTTCTGCCCAGCCCAGATGTGCTCACTTGTGCAGCGTGAGCCGTGGTTCCGCTGGAACACGTCTGACCTCTGACAGACGCACTCAGAACTTCAGATCTTCAGCGCGCTGTTAATAGCCTGGATGGGAATCATTTCTTGATTTATTTAGTTACATCCACAATGTCCTGTGTGCGAGGTTTACAATGTCAGAACACCTGCTTGAGACAGGGTGTTAATTACAATCTGCCAGAATGACTCACCTTCAGATTCCTCCAACATCGTTAAAAATGATCAAATACGGAACATATCGGCGTGCGCAGGCCAGAGTGCTGAAGCTCGGCGCATTGTTATTATGAAGCTCGGGCACATGTGGAGGACACATGCGCAAAAATATACAGTTTGTTTTCAATTACATTTATTGGGCCCACTTACTTTTTCTTAGGCCCACCCACAAATGAGTTTCTGGCTACGCTAATGGTGGCATATGACAGACTTCTCTGAGCTACGCAGCCATTACACTTTTCACCTCGTGCACCCCCTAGCGGCAGCTCGCGCACCCCCACACTTTGGGAATCCCTAAGGGATCTACAACCCCCCAAGACACTTCAGAACACAGTCATTCACCCAGATAGATAGATAGGTAGATATTAGTGAATCTAATGTAAATCATAAAAAAAAACATTTTAAATGTCTTAAAGATCCATTTTACAGCTATGTTGCATTTGGTCCCTGACAGTTCAAGATTGTCTAGAAAACAGAAAACAAATACAAAAGAGGCTGTTTTTGGCAGACACGTGGGCACCAAGTCCCCACAATGCGGCTCTAAAATTGGTCTCAACCCGGAAGTACCAAAAAGTGCAGTTCCACCCTCATCCGCTTGGGGCTGGTGTCAGAAGCGAGCAAATCCTCATTGACTCCCATGTTAAAAATACCAATTTCACAGCAGAAATAAACATGTTTACAGCTTGGTACCAAAACATGTTTTTTGTTTAAATTATCTAGTTTACACTCATGACAACTCTGAGGGGGGTGAATTTTTTTCTCACTCTTCTATTTAAGTGTATTAAAAGCCTAAAATTCTGTAAAATTAATGAGCATCCGACCCACGTGACCACATAGCTAGCTCCGTGGAAAGGCCTCAGTAGAGCCTCGGTCTGGCTTGGAAACTGCTCCGGGATTTTGAGTCTCTGTGTTTGTGTATTCTTGTTTGGATATTTTTGTGCAATTGTTGGACAAAATGACTAGCTGTGGCATTAATTGCATTAATAGAGCGCCCAAGGAGTCTCCACTTCATTTTTTTCTGTAAGAAAAATTATATTTATGTATTTTAGGTCACTGCCGAGCTGAGCTTAGATTTTAACATGTACTGTTCAACCATGAAATTTCAATGTAATAGGGTAAACCCCAGTGCATTTAACATGATGCTGCACTTTAGAAAATGGGTTGAAATATAACATGTTGGTGGAGCTGGGTTCCCACTATCGGCTTCTGGAGCTCTCGGGAGACCGATGCATTCCACCCGTTCTCGCCTCCCCGCAGCTCGGTGCATCTCTGTCTGATCGCGGCTTCTGTGTGCTGCGCGGACTGATGGCTTGTGGAGCTCTGGGATGGAAACCTTTCCACCCGGTTCTCCCCAGCGGCAGCTCTGCGCATCTCAGATCGCACCGGCGCTTGTCTGCTATGCGGCTGCCGGCTTGTGGAGGTCTCGGAGACCTCTGTGGAGCTCTCGGGAGACCTCTGTGTTCCACCCGGTTTTACCCAGCGGTCAGCCCGGCGTATCTCTGACTCAGAAGCTCTGGTGTTGTGCACAGTTAACTCCGGTTGTAGCTAGGTTGCTACCTCCGTTAGCTTAGCTCCCACCTCCGCATTAGCTTTGGGTTAACTTCAGGTTAGCTTGTAGCTAGTTCGACCGGGTGTCGTCAGTTGATCCCAGCCTTACAGCCCCACCCTCAGCTCCACCTCTCTTCCCTTTTATGGAATTGTCTGGGCTTGACGGAACCTGTGACACGGTCAAAATGGCGGTGGTGGCCACCTCCCATTTTAGTACAAAAACTTATTATTGGAGCCTGTGGAAACCCATTGTCCATATACTGTATGTATGTCGATGGTGGGCACAGGCCAAGGAGTAGAAGGTTGGGATGAAGGTTAAGGAGGTACAATCAATTTTCTAAAAATTCTGAATATATACTTGATGATGCATAGCTAAACAGGCCTGACATGGTCCACAGGGAAAGGGAGGAGGAAAGTGGAAGGAAATGGAGAAAGTATTAGACAAGATTAATGAAGAGAAATCGAAGGCAGAACATAAAGAATGAAGTAAGTTGAAGAGACTGCTGCATCTGTCTGTTCAGACCTTAAATGGCGGTGGGTCCTCCGAGGCCTCTGCTCTAAGTGAAGCAGTCAGCCCCTACTGGTTGTTAGGTCCATGGAGAATGAAGAGGAGCAGAGGTGAGGAGGTGAATACAGATGAAGAGTAGATGAGGATATGGTTACAGACTGACCACAGACTTTTGAGAATGCCTACAAGCTGAGAAGGTAGAACCAGATTATTCATCTCAGCTCAACATGTTCACGTGTCTGATATTTGCATCTTCATTTCTGAAAAGAAAACACATCAGCTCACATCATGGATCAGCGTGCTGCCTCAAACATCACAGTGCAGCTACAGAACACTATACACTCTAAAAACACCAGGGGAGAGAAAATACTGTCAGATCATGTGACATGTTGAGTTAGCTCTGACAGCATGAGTAAGACTTTAATGTTGCCTGTTTCAAAGCTGACAAAATAACTGCAATTTACTTTTGACATCACTGAAATCGGCAGGATAATGAAGGTGCAGGTGGGCGATCATAGTGGCTTTTCCCCCGTCTTCTAAACCATGAATTGATTTGGCACTCTAGTATGGTAATGTCATCCATACTGTTTTGTTTGCAGTGTTATTGCAATTGGTTGTCTTTATTTTATGGTTACTGTTTGCATATTGTGACAGCCACTCAGACAGCTGTATACTAACTGACTCACTGCAGGCTTAGATCACCTTTGGCAGCCTCTCATTCTTGCAGTGTGGCAATTTCATTTCTCCTAAGGACATAATTTGGTTTTCTTCTTCAGATCATTTGCTAACTGAGTGAAACATTAACTGTGTGTCATGAAAGTCTCAGCACGTGTGCTATTTTTTTTATCCAGTATAACAGTTGCAAAAACGTATTTCTACGAATGTAAAAAAAAAACGCCTCATATTTATAAATGTTGTCCTAGTTTTAGTCTAAAAACAAAAAAAAACTTCTCTAATGTTATGTTCTCAACCACTAGGTGGAAGTGTAGTGTTTTGTACATACTTGAAGTGAGAAGAAGAATGCATAGACTTAAGACCCACAATCAGCCACTTCCTCTACATGGATGCCATAAAGCTGTACACCAAGAGCGAGCGAGACATCGACTCACTGATCCACACCAGCAGGATCTACAGCACTGATTTCAGAATGTCATTTGGACTTGGGAAGCGTTGTTGGATGGTGACAAAAAAAGGGAAGATAGTCCACACTGAAGGGGCCTCACTCCCAAAAGGAAGGACAAACCCTTACATGGGATGCACCACCAACAGATAACTGAAGTGGCTGATATCAAGGAATCCTACCAAAGGCTAGAACGAGCTGGTTTGAAGGGCAGGACAGAGACACTCATCCTGGCTGCACAGGAACAGGCCCTGAACACCAGAGCAACAGAGGCCAAGATCTACCACACCAGACAAGACCCAAGCTGTTGGCTATGCAAAGAGGCCCCTGAGATAATCCACCACATAACTGCAAGGTGTAGGATGCTGGCAGGGAAAGCATTCATGGAAAACCACAACCAAGTGGCTGGTATAGAGCTCCGGGAGTTGACGTCACTTCTCCCGGCATGCAACAGTTCAAATCGAAACAGCGCCATTTTGGCATGCAGAAGCCCGCAGCTGGACTATTTGTTATTGTCAGAAAACTCAATCAAACGGGAAATATGGTAGATTCCTGTTGTGCCCCAGGATGCAGAACAGACGTGGACGACATAAGGAATGAGCCATCTACAGGATTCCCCAAGATCCGGAGCGCCGCAAACGTTGGATCATTGTAATAAAACGCACTAGTGACCGGGCTAAAATGAAACTGTGGGATGCCGAGAGTAAAGGTTTTCGCTTATGCAGTGACCGCTTCATATCAGGTACTTAAACCAACGTTTCCTCAACTGTGTAAGGTATTTATTTTAAATGCTTTCATTACGATTCTTAGTGGGCTTCCTAAACTTATTTTGGCGTGGCTTTTTCTGTCTTATTACTCATAGCAATAAGTAAATCTCACGTAAAACGTTGCCTCGTGAGCTCTGCGTGCTGCCGTTTACGTGTTTTATGATCACAGCAATTAACCGGCTAAGCTGTATTTAATTTTTAAGCAATGGTTGATCAATTGTCAGATCACTCTTAAAAAGCACTTTGGATTGCTATTATCTGTCTCACAGAGACAGATCTCAGACAGATCCTGAGACACTCCTGCCTGACATATTTATTTTATTCACGGAAAAAAAAAATCAGACTAGTGATTTCTCTTGGTGTTCAGTTTATACATTCAAACAGCACAGCACTCTATTTAAACTACTTACATGTAAATCTATGTTATTTGTCCATCCATCCCTTTTCATCCGCTTATCCGGAGTCGGGTTACGGGGGCAGTAGCGTAGAGAGGCCCAGACTTCCCTCTCCCCAGCCACTTGGGCCAGCTCCTCCGGGGAAATCCCAAGGGGTTCCCCGGCCAGGTCCGGTAAGTTAGTCCGCTCCGACAGCTTCTGGCGTTTAAAAAAAAAATCCCAGGGGCACGGTAAGGGTCGGAGATGTTTAGTCTATTTAATTTCTGACTATATAAAACGATTTCTTCGGTTTTAAAGTGTGAAGTAAACTTCGACGAAGTAAAATCTAAGCCGATGCCATTCATGTTCATGTTTACGATCCGTGATTGTTTACCTTTTTTTTCCTGACAATATGGCGTCTACTAACTGAGAGTCACGTGGGGTCCGGAGCTCTATAGTGTACAGGAACATCTGTGTAGAGTATGTACTGGAAGCCCCAAGGTCAAAGTGGGAAACACCCCCTCAGGTGGTTGAGAATGAGAGAGCCAAGCTCCTGCAGGACTTCCAGATCCAGACCAACAAAATGGTGATGGCAAACCTACCAGACATTGTGGTAGTGGACAAACAAAAGATAACAGCCATTGTGGTTTATGTGATAATACCAAGTGGTGGTAACATCAGGAGAAAGGAACACAAGAAACTGGAGAAATACCAGAGCCTCAAAGAAGAACTCGAGAAAGCCTGGAGAGTGAAGACATCAGTGGTGCCCGTGATCATCAGGGCACTCGGGGCAGTAACTCACAAACTGGAGGAGTGGCTAAAGCAGATCCCAGGAAACACATCAGACATCTCAGTCCAGAAAAGTGCAGTTCTAGGAAATGCTAAGATACTGCACAGAACCCTCAAGCTCCCAGGCCTCTGGCAGAGAACCCGAGCTTGGAAGAATGAGAGCCCCCATGGAGGGTGGAATGGGAATTTTACTTGTTGAATAAACAACATAACATGAGAATACTAATTGTAAGTTAATGTGTTTTAGTTCTGATTTTCGACTAGAGGTTCATGAACCAAAATACAAGTGGAAATCATGGCTTAGGTTATGACACATTTGTCAGCTACTAGATGGTACCATGGGATTAAAACTACTCCAGATTGTAGCTGTACCTTCTCAGTGGTCTAGTGGTAGTGTCTGCCCTGGGACTGAGAGATTGGGGTTCAAATCCCAGTCGGGTCATACCAACGACTTTAAAAATGGGACCCAGACTTTGCATGACACTCAGCTTTAAGGGGTTGAGGTTGGATTGGGTGGTTAAACCAGCAAATAGTTCCTGAGCGCGGCCACAGCTGCAGCTCACCGCTCCCCACGAGGATGGGTCACATGCGGAGATGAATTTCACCAGTGTGTGATGACTAACGGGACTTTAGTTTTAACTTTTAAACCATCCACAGGATTTTTGGACTCAGCATTAAATGTTAAAGGCATACTATGCACATTTTTCATAATATTAAATCAATTTCTTGAGCCGGTATTTGCTAAAATGAAGCTTTACAGGGTTAATGAAATGTCACTCGGACCCCCACCATCCTAAGTGGCCAGAATATTGCACTTGCAACTTCAGAGTGCCGATCCCTGTTGGACTTAATAAAGTGGAACTGACATGCCTGGTGCTGGACTCTGCTTCCAGCATGGTTCTTGCTTGTTTTAGATCGTGAGCACAGCTGATTTGTTGGATTTACTGATTAATTACTCCTGAAGAAACTAATGATGACTAAAGAGTCATTTCAGCAGATAGATTAAGAAAGACAAATGCATAAAAGTGTTTTGCTTTTGGTTTTATTAAACAGACACAAGGGGGTGCTAAAAGCAAGCCAAAACTGCCTACTATCCCAGGGTCAACCCTCCCACTGTACTAATGGGTGTTACCCCATGAGGAAAGTTGACCATTGACCAGGGTTGATGGTTTATCCCTTGGGTCCATGTGGCAGGGGTGAGGAGTGAGCACCACCTCACCCCTGCCACGTGGACCTCAAGGGATAAACCATCAACCCTGCTCATTGGTCAACATTCCTCGTAGGGTCACCCATAAAGACAGTGGGAGGGTTAAATGATATCACTATATCAATGATGATAATAATAACAATAAGAAGAAGAAGAAGAAGAAGAAAAAGAAGAAGAAAAAAGGAAAGAGAAAAAAAGAACAAAAATAGAAGAAGAAAAAGAAAAAAAGATGAAAAAGAAGAAGAGACAATAAAGATTTCATCTTCATTAACTGTTTTACTTTATTATTTGCCCCACATCCAGATGAATTTAGAAAACACATAAAAAACGCCCATAACCTGATGTATTTCATAGATGTTAGACTAAAATTCGATATGGTTCACACCTATTATTGTGCTGCATCAGATACTGGACTTGGAGGAAATGAACTCTCCATCGTGACCATGCGCCAACTCTCCTGTCTGAAGCAATGTCAAGTGTAAAGAGTTATGAGAATATTTTAAAGATACAGAAGTCCCACTTCAGTAGACGAAGCCAGGCCAACATCTATGGGATCAGCTCAGAACCCTCTGAACCATGACGGAGGTCATACTGGTGTTTTCGTCACAATGGAGGGGTTCAGAGTGGAGGAGGATGAACAGAGAGTGGGTTCAACAGTGGTCACATACAAAAGTCATTATTTCATCTTAAAAGAGGCTATTATTACATTAAAGCTGTTAAAATTGCTGTCCGTTAATAAAAAAAAAACTGTAGTTTGACCTTTAATGATTATTGAATTATATATTCACTCTTCTTGAACTTACCTGATTTTCTTGGATCATTTCTACTTTCCTCATAATCTCACAGCTTTAGCATCAGGGCATCTTGAGGCAGTTATACAGATCTGTAAGTTTTTAGCAAACTTTTGTCTTTATCCTTCACAGTGAAATAAGGTATGATGAAGGACCTCAACTATTTTTTGCCCTACTGTCTGAGTGAAAAGGAAAGCCGAAGCTCTGTCTTAGAACAGACTGGCTGCGCTCTATGTCTGAGTTCCTGCCGGGCACTTTAAAATATTCATGGTATAAATATTGCAGGGCTCTGCGTCTAATAAAAGCTCTGGTCTTTATTAATGAGGTGACTGAGGGAACCGTTGATCAAGCTTTCTGTTTCATGTCATGACAGTCTTGTCCTCCGTCACTGTTTGTCTCACATTTTACATGTACACGGGTTTAACAGCAGGACTTGCTCCATGGCAGATCACACGTTTATTAGAGCAGGCTCCAATCATTTTGTCTCTATTAGTTTCTTCATGTTCCTCACCCAGCTTCAGCAGCAGAACTCGGCCGGTTTTAATAGCAGTCCAATTAGTCCGTCAGAGACAAAGAGAGCTGGCACAGTTTTAGCCAGCTAAATAGTAGATATGTTGATCTAAATGAGGAGCCCTTGATACCAGAGTTCAGTGACGGAGAGGAAGACACGCTAGATGAAGATGAGTTAGCCGCTCCAGATGTCTCCGAGCTCATTTTGCTGTTGTAATGTTCAGCCCCAAGGAAGCTGATCTACAACCTCGTTTTGTGTCAATCTGACAGTCAGGACATGACTTACAAAGTGCAGGGCAGAACTCTGACTACATCAAGATCGTGTTGTATCTTTCACCTTTTAGAATAGATGAGAGCGTGCGTGAAACACAAAGGCAGATTAAAGAGATCTTTTTTATTTGACGCAAATGAGTGCTGCAGCCTCAGCTGAATACCACTTAGCCAAGTGTTTATCTGCTACACAGGCGCAGTTAGGCCCGTTTTATGTTTAGGATGAAGTAGGGATGTTTTATACAAGTGTTACCTTTTCTAAATGATGGCATTAACAGCATTTATTGTGTTGGAAGATGCTGAATGTGAAATTAACTATTAAACCACTTACGCACAGGAAAAATCCATCTTTCACTTTGCCTTCAGCTTCATGTCTCTTGATTCGTTTTGGTGCAGTCTGATTTTGTGACAGCTCAGATGAACTTTGGTTTGAGGCTTCGAAGCCAATCTGACTCAAAATGAATCACTTTTACTTTTTCCATGCAAGTTGTGTTCAATCACTGTACAGGTATGCATTTGGTAATACTTTTCTCTCCCTGGCTTTAGTGCTAATACTTGTGTTTTCAGAGCTGCGTGACTCTGGCCACACTTGGTAAACATCATTAAAGTTTTTATTTAGCTTTAAGAATTTGTTTAACTCCATGTGGAGCTAAATAAACACTCATAGAAACATGCAAAGAATATGTGTTCTTGATGCTCAGTTATGGTAAGACCACAGAAACCTGAAGTTGTTGGCGATCATGTGACTGCACACACAAGATAGTAACTACAGTTCCTTTATAGGTCCCTGGTTCTGATGCTGCTGCCCCTCAGCTGACCAGCGGAGGAAACGGGAGCGTAGGCATGTTGGACAGAAAAAGCTTTAGAAGCAAATAAAATAATATCTAAGTGAATTCTAAAAATCACAGGAAGCTAGTTCAGGGAGGCTAAAACATAACAATGTGTCATGTTCTGTGTCCTTGTGTTCTCATTCTCCAACCAGGTTTCCCTCCAGGTTCCCCTCATGTGTCCCCGAGCCTTCTGTATCCCTTTTGGTCCCCAGCTCACTCCAGGTTCCCCTCATGTTCCCTCCTAGTCACTCCCTTGTAGTTTTCTATAGGTTCAGGTTTTATTTTATTAGTCTTCCTCACTCAGGTCATTAGTTACTTATCTTTGGTTCTCCTGTCCCCTTAGTCTTTTAGGTTTATTTATGTAGTGTCTCACAGGTTATGGTTTATCCCCTCCTCTACTTAGTTTTCTCTTCCCATTTAGTTAATTGATCTCACCGGTCTCTCCTCCATTCTCTCTCCCCACGCACCTGCTCCTTGTCTCCCAATCACCCAGCCCCTGTGTAAAACCCTGTCTTGTCTCTCAGTGTTTGTCGGTCCACTGATGTTGTCAGCGTTGTTTTTGTCCTTCTCGAGTTTCTCAGGTTCTTTGTGCTTTTTGGATTTTGCTCATCATCCTTAATAAAAGGAATTTAGTTTCTTACAACCTCTCCTACCTCGAGTCGTTCTGGGTTATCTGCATTTTGGGTCCGACCTCCTCCGACCACATCGTGACACAATGTGGTCAAACTTTCGTGGGCCAGTCAAATCACGCGTTACAGCATGTTAAACCCTTTGAAGGCATGAGATACAAGATTCATTGATGAGTTTGAGGTATTCTGTTCAGACTAGGACCTGTCTGCATCTGCTGAAGATCTTGTTTCCATTTTCATGAGTTTATTATTTTTATTTTTGTTTTTTGCATTTGCACAAATAGGAAGCCTCAGTCTTCTCCCTTTCCGGTCGGCTCATGGGTCCTCGAAAGAATGAAAAGATGAATGAAAGTCAACAGGGCTAAAAGAGCTATTTTCTAATCCGCATTGCTTTAGACCTTTGATCACACGTATGTTGTACTGCAATTTAAATGAAAACTAATGATGGGTGTTTCGACCATGCCCGTCATGTACTTACAGATTTATCAGCTTGTAAATGTTCGTAATTAAAATGACTACAAATTAGATATCAGCACGTCGCATATATGACTTCACCACAGAACCTAGCGTAGCTGCTACTTGCCACATGGCCAGCTTAATGGTGTTTTTTTTCCACTTGAAGGAAGGATTTTAGGGTGGCTAAACTAACAGCCCTTTTCCCACAGATTTCTCCGTGCCTGGTTTGATGACGTCCCTTCTGTGATGTGCATTTGTGGTCCTGGACTTATTTTCACACAAAACCTAAAATTGTGCTTCCCTCCGTTTGAAAATAAGTGCGTTCTTGGTATCAAAATGCATCTTTAAAATTCCCGGACATCATTTGTGAAATCCTTGGCACAAGACAAGCAGAATTCGAAAATAGCGTTTTTAGCCCCGTTGACTTGCATTAATTTTTTTGTTCTTCCAGGGACCCATGGTGCGGTAGATGGCGTGACTTATAGGCTACCTATGAAATCAAACTCATACCTCACACTGAGAAGATGTCACTTGAAGAAGTCCGATATTCATTTTAGATCTATATTTAAAGGACTCTATCTCCTGAATGATTTGCAGCTAAATGTGCTTAAATCCGGTAATATTAACATAAACCATACCCGATCAAAGCAGTCAGTCGACAAAAATATCTATTTTTTATAAGGTTAGGATTCTGAAACAGAATCAGAAGGAGGGAGGCACTAATTAGAGAAGTGGCTACTATTTCAAAGTTATTGTACCTGTTGCAGGACACCTGATTTGTGCAACCACAGTTGAATGACCCAGCACAATACCACACGCAATAACTGAAAAATATTTAGAGATATTGAAAACTAAGCTTGTCCAGAAAAAAAAATAATTTTTGGGTGCACAGGACCAGTTCCAGTGTGGGCCAGATGCTGACAAATAAATTCATAAATCTGTCTTTTTTTAAGTTTCACAAATCAGAGGAAGGTTTCACAAATCACAAACTATGTTTTATGCATTCTGCTACGAGCCCAGAATAATCTAAAACAGGTTTGAAGAGTGTATGTGTTGTAGTTTTTGAGCTAGAGCAGATTAAAAGTGGTCAGAGAAGAGAAAAATTGGGTGTATTAGCCCTTTAGCCATTTCCCGAATCGGACGCTAACTTTAGCCTCGTATGAAAACTAGTGATTGAAACCACTTACAAATTTCTGAAAATCTACGCTTTTTAATTAAAAAAAAAGAGTATTAATAACGTTTCAGTCAAGTCAGTATTAGAAATTGTGGTCTTTATATGATATCAAAATTATATATAAAGTTAATATTATTACTTTAACTGTTTTAACAAACAGGGAGACCAGAAAAATCAAATAGCTAAGTTAAAGCTAAGCTACAATTGCTGATTGCTTTATATATGTAGCTTTTGTGTTAGCTTGTGAACTCCCTGCATTAGTTTTAAGACTGTGTGTTAATATTGATACAATTAGCTATGAAACACGGTGCCTTTGTAATAATTCTCTGGTAAAGCTTTAAATGCTATAGTGCCTACATTTAAGAACTAAAAGCGGTTGCAACAATTAGTTAATTTCACCCTTACCTTTCCTCTTTGAAACCCGCCGAGTATGGTTGAAACAAAAGCAGCTGCCAAAAAAGACCAACTTCCGGCCGAGGTCTTTCGCTCGTCGATCTTCCGGTAAAAGCAATGACACGCCATCTTGTTCTCACTAGAATGTTCTTCCGGTGACACGCCAGCTGATGTCTGCAGCCAGGTCCTACTCCATTCAGAAGGGATATCCAGGGTAAAGGGTAAAATCATCTCACATGTCGTTACTCATGACCAAGCTTTCTGATGCTGAGTGGGTGTGTTCTGATGGTTTTGTTAAAACTAAAAATCCCACAGCAAAAGTTCAGTTCTTGAACCTACCAGGAGATGCGGGACGGCCACTCGAATCTCTACTAAGTATTCTGTCACGCCGATAGAATTGCTCTGAATAAACGCACTGTAACCAGCTGACGCAAAACTCCTTCAGAGTTAAGCCAGACGCTCGACACCGTGTACCCACGACATCTCTGGACCAGAGGATCGGTTCTACTCAAGTCTTCTCTGCCGGACCGAGTACCCCCCGAGGCTGACAACATCCTCCTTGACCTCCGGATCCACATAGAGGGTCGTCTTGCTGGGTGAGGTAGCACACAGATGGTGTTTGATGCTGTTCTTTCTAAGAAACGACTCAGTTAGCTGCACAACCAACTTTTCACCCAGAAACGATTCTCTCGCTGAAAGAAACCTTCTGATATTCATTCACGAATCCAAAAACTCGCATTTTCATTTTAACTTCCATTCAGTCACAGGTTTGTTTTTTTAAGACAAGTTTTAATATCAAATTGTCATTTCTAAATTGTCATTTCAAATAGTCATTTTTTTAAGTGTTAGTAATAAATTCTTAACTTTAAAAACTTGACTCTTGTTTTGAAATGGAACACAGAATGGTGTGTATTTCTGGTTTTTGAAAAAGCAAAGATTCCTTTAACTTCTGATTAAATAAATAAACTTTTGCTATTAAATCTAATTATCTTAAATTAAACATTAATCTTTGGATTAAAATAGACCAAGCTCGTTGGCATATGAACTTCTATTGAATATATAATATCCTAGGTATTTATATATAATAGAAGCTTCATTGTTAACTCGTTTGGATCTTTTCTCAGAATCTAACAAAACTGACAGCAAACAGTGTTGATTCTATTATGTAGTTAAACACGCTACAGAGTGATCTGTGGCTGATGAGTGAAAACAAAAGAAAAACATTCGGGACTGATGCTCCGTCAACACCGGCTGGCGACGCGGCTGCATTTCTAAATAAAGCATGTATTTTGGCGGCACATGCAGCCGCAGCTCATGGTTCTGGGAGAACTGGACATGCCCGTCCCATCAACAGCAGGTGCAGCTCACCGCTCCGCCCATCTCTCAACCAGAGCAGAAAAAAGCACATCGGCTTGGATTATACAGATGTGATTCTGTGTGTGAAATAACGCCAGTTAACCCTCCCACTGTCCTAATGGGTGTGACCCCGTGAGGAAAGTTGACAATTGAGCAGGGTTGATGGTTTATCCCTTGGGTCTATGTGGCAGGGGTGAGGAGTGAGCACCACCTCACCCCTGCCGCGTGGACCTCAAGGGATAAACCACCAGTCCTGCTCAATGGTCAACTTTCCTTGCTGGGTCACCCATAAAGATAGTGGGAAGGTTAAATTAAGTGTTGTTTGTGTGCATGTTGTTCAGTAGCTAATGCTATAATTAATATCATCTGCTTTTTGTGGCCCTACACACTGTGTGTGATGCACGTTTGGGGAGGGCAGGTGCTGGTTTAGCGTGAGAGATTGGAGGTGTGGCATGAGAGTGTGTGAAGAGGGCCAAATATGTGTGTCTCACGCTCAGTGCGTGAGAGTTAGCAGCCCTGAAACATATCAAAATACAAAGAAAGTACTATCTTATGGGCTCGACTCACAGGAGGTGACATTATCCCTTCTCCATTCATTTTCTATGAGACATGCACGTGGGTCTCCCTCCTGCTAAGCGACACGCAAATAAAATGCATGTGAAATGTTGCGCTTGTGCATGTGTCATGCATAGGCGAGCCAGCAATGCAATCCCAGAAAGTTGATATATTTCAACTTTTCATCGTTGTCACTCGTACAAGGACCTCAACTATTGACTGACCACTGAGCAGACAGGATGCTTCTTAGTACATCTCCAGGCAAACATGAAGGAACATTTAATAACAACTGCCATTTCAGATTTCCAAGAGCTTTACAACATTTATACAAAAGAATATAGGGAATTTCACAAAAAGGCAGTGGCATGGGAAATGTACATAGAGTTGGTTTCTTGTCTGTTAAATGGGATGAACTCTAGCAAAACCTTTCGATACTTCATTTCTACTGCTTTTTCACTTCTTAACTGCTTTATTTACCTTTAATTACCCAAAATTCCCTCCAATCTGATGACCAATCAAGACAACGGATGACTGGAGATTCGCGCTGTAGCAGCTCCCGTGGCTGGCCACAGCTGCATGTCGCCTCCTGTGTGTCAGATTATCAAAGCAACAGCGAAAAGTTTGGCTGATCACAGTCGTTTATCGTCTCCCGTGTGTTGAGCCTACTTTATTAGCTTGCTAAGACACAGATTTGCCAGATTGGGCAATTTCTCTCACAACTGGGCATTTTTATTCTGATTTAGTGAGTTAATTTGCAGTAGGTTGGTGGACATGATTCGCATGGATTAGAGTCAGTTTGACGGTTTTAAGATAACCCTACTGTAACATATTTCAACCAATCACTCTTTAAGACTAGATAATCGCAATCCCCCCTTCCGGTCCTCATCACAGACCGGCAGCTGTCACCTACCAGGTCGTTAACAACAGAGAACCTCTGCAGCGGTGAACCAAACACAAGCACTATGTCTTATTTGTTCTAAAATCTTTACCTGTCTGGGATGCCCTACGGGAGATGCTGCCCCCGCAACCCGGTCCCTGATAACTGGAGGAAAATGAACGAATAAACTAAAATCTTTATTAGGAGTTTAGATGTTATGAACCTGTGAAGCATGTGACATGTCAAATGACCCTCAGGCTGGATCTGATGTTGCTGTGGTGGCTGGCTGTCGCTGGATTGTAGCTTATTAAAATGTTCTGGCCCATAGTTGCATTATGCACTCATGATCACACAACAAACATATTGACTTGGTAACTTTTTGTATGTTGTCGCCATTTTAATGGATTCTTAGTCTGGAAAACTGTGACATATTTTGGCAACACTGGCTAAAGATTCTCTGACACTTTTCTCTCAGACATTTTCATTTCAAAAGTTCACCTGTGACTACTGTATCAGTTTCAGCCTCCACAGCTCAGGTATGCACACATAGAAGGCTTTTAAAGTGTTCAAACTGGAATTTGTTTTAGTTATCATAGCCTGCTCAGATGGGAAGGGCAAACGCTGCAGAAAATAGCTGTTTCATATCTGGAGTAATGGATGGCGCCTTGGTGAGTTGGAACACTTATTATTTATCTTTAATCGACACTTTTAAGCCAAACTCAAGAATTTATCCCACTCTAACAACATCAGAAGATGCCTTTCCACATAAAATCCTTAAATTAACAACATCCCAGGCTAAAGCAGGCTTCTTTGCATTTTAAGACTTGTGCAAATATTTAATTTGCAAGCCTTATTTTTTGCTACAGATGATGCGGCATTAATATTGTAAATCCTTCATTTGAAGCTTAAACTAAATTGGATTTTACATAATTGGAACTCAGCTGAACTTTCTTTACTTTCTTTGCAAAAACAATGGTATGATTTCTGTTCTGAATAGGCATAAAGCAGCTTTTATGCTGTGATGAAACAGTTTTAACCACTGCACAAGTCAGCCAAACCCATTAATGAAGCTTATGACCACAAAAGGATGCAGCAGGTTCTTATTAAACCCAGGTATTTTATTTTGGAGTAATCCTAAATGCTCGGACAAGCTGTGAATCATTTGGACTTTTGTCTTTGGAGTATTTTGAGGTAAAGGTGTAGTCAGTTGAAAGTGAGTTGTTTTAGTTAAAAAAGCAAGGTAATTAAAATATAACACTCCAGCAGATCATCCATAGAGCACTTTTAATTTGAAAATCTTTGTGAACATTGTTTAAAGTAAATTTATGATCATGAGCAGTGTTTGTGATCTACAGGAAATAAAAATTACATAACATGTGAATAAAAAGTTTTATTGGGTTAAGATTTATAAGAGAACTTCTGATAAGGATAAAATACCAGATAAGTGCAGGAAGGGACCACCGCATGCAGCATTTCACTGTAAAACAGACAGAAAGAAGCAGAAAGTTGAGAATAATTTCTCCTGAGAAGCATCTGAAGGCTTGTGATGGCAGCACGCACGGCTGCTTCTGGGTCTGGCTCTGTTGAATCTACCGACAGTACTGATAATGGACTCTGATGCATACTGAAGCATTTTGTCTGTGCTGTCACATATAATTAAGGAGTTCAAAGGGAACAAAGGGATGGAAATGTGAGCCAATTGAGTTTGATAATTTAAAGATTTACTTAGCTCTGTTGTTTCTATGGAACCTCTAGGTCTGACAAATGCTAAGTCAGACAGTAATTGTCTCAAAGTTAGCTGACATTGAATGGAAATTGTCCCTGATTATGTAAAGGAGTGAATAAACCTTTTGTGTAATTAATTGATAAATGAGATATCAATGTGCCTCTGCTCTTTTTCTAAACCATGTTCTTAATGTCTACTCCATTGTCCAGTTGAGTTAAGTCAAACAGCTTTGGGAATGTGTCTTTATTCCCCCTTTGTCTTGTTATTTATGAGCAGGTTTTGCTGTTATGGTCATTTATCAGGGAGTGTGTGTGTCCCCAAAGAGCCGTCTTTCACTGCAGTAACACTTTCTAGAAGTTTCTGAATCATGTTGCTGGTTGGGAGGAGGCTTGGCTCCACAAATTGTGGTATCGGGCAATGAGCTTTAAGATTATGGATTTATTCTCCTTGCTTCTTTTGGCATGACTCAATTGTATCATGCTGGTTTATTACAGTGAATGAAAAAATTGCACATTACTGTGCAATATTTACAGATGAGGCTAACATCACAGATCTAAAGCTCTGCCTCTTTTTACTAAATACATGGTTTTTCTATAAATGAAGGCTGTTATAAAGTTTGTTTTATGTAAAAGTTATGTTCTATCTGAATAACCTCTGTTCAGAGAAATAGAGATTACATCCAACTGGACTGAGCTAGTCTGAGTGCAGGCAGGACCATCTTACAATGGGTACGGAAAGTATTCAGACACAGTGGCGCCTCAGAAGCCTCTCCTCAGTGAAAGACACACAAAAGCCCATATGGAATTTGCTAGAAAACCCCTGAATGACCTTGAGATGGTGAGAAATAACATTCTCTGGTCGATGAGACCAAGATAGAACTTTTTGGTCTTAATTCTAAGTGGTATGTGTGGAGAAAACCAGGCACTGCTCATCACTTGTCCAACACAGTCCCCACTGTGAAGCATGGCGGTAGCAGCATCATGCTGTGGACGTGTCTTTCAGCTGCAGGGACAGGACGACAGGTTACAATCAAGGGAACAATGAATGTGGCCAAGTACAGGGATATTCTGGACTAAAACATTCTCCAGAGTGCTCAGGACCTCAGACTGGGTTGGAGGTTTACCTTCCAACATAACAGTGGCTACACAACAACTGTTCTTGAATGGCCCAGCCAGAGCCCTGACTTAAACCCAAATGAGTATCTTTGGAGAGACCTAAAAATGTCCGTCCATCAACGTTCACCATCCAACCAGACAGAACTAAAGGATCCCAGATGCCAGGTGTAAGAAACCTGTTGCATCTTTATCAAGAAGACTCATTGCTGTATTAGCTCATAAGGGTGCTTCTGCTAAATACTAAGCAAAGGTTCTTAATACTTAGGGCCATGTGATATGTCCGTTTTTCTTTTTTAATTTATCTGTGTTTTTTCTGTCAATATGGAGTGCTGTGTGTACATTAATGAGGAAAAAAATGAATTTAATTGATTTCAGCAAATGGCTGTAATAAAACAAGGAGTGAAAAATTGTTCCCTGGAGTTTTTGACAATTTAAATTATGCCCACATTTTCTAAGTTAAACACATCTCTTTCAACAACGGTAGTTTCTGCATCTTCCTTCAGCCCTCTCCCCTAGTGCAGCGGCCGCAAACTCACTGATGCATCTGCAGCCTCTCAGAGTTTCTGCTGTTCTAAACTAGGGCTGTCACAGTAACCGGTGTAGCTGTAAACCCCGGTAAAAAGTTGACAATAAAAATAACCGTCTTGTTTAAAAAAAAACTATATTATCTCGGTGGGTTACCGTGGCTGTGATGTAGGCGTGGTGACCCTTACCAGCCACCGTATCATCTGCTGAAGTTGCCCGCGGCACATGCGCGCTTTGTTGTTTACAACCAAAACTTTCTTGAAGCTAAAGCTGAAATGATGGCCAAAGGAGGAGACGGCAGCATTCAGGACATTTTTTACCTCTCAAAGAAGACAAAGTGGGAAGTCCGGGCATCTATTGGATATTTGAAGAATGCCGAGGGACAGTTGATAGAAGACGGCTATCCTGTTTGTAGCACGTGCAGAAAAAGTGTCTGTGAAAGGCAGCAATGTTTCAAATCTCATGACACATCTGCGTAACCATCACCTACAACTCTACAGTCAACGCAAAGCAAGCTAACGTTAGCGTTTTAGCTAAAATGCGTGATCCGAGGATTTGGGTTGAGGGAGAATGCAACGAGTCGCTATATAAAGAAGCCACAGCGCCGCTATCTGCATATAAACCGTGTCGCGGATACCCCCATGTTGAAATGACGTTATGCATTACGGGGCTCCCAGAGGCAGATAAGAGTTGGTCTCTCTGCGAGAATAATTATGAATTTAACAATGATTACTGCCTGATGACATTTTCCCAAATCTGCAAAGCTCACTGGAAGGACACAAACCAAGGACAATATTTTCCTGATATAGGGTTTATTACTGAATTAAGGGTAAAAAAGGTATCTGATTAGCAGGCTACTTGAGTACTGAGTATCATCTGATCTAATATTTTTAAATGACGACATCAAACAGACAAAAAATAAGAAGTTATGGGCAAATATTGGTATTTTAAAGACTAAAGGGAAAAAATGTAAACAAATAAACAACATAATTACAAAATAACACATTTTAGGCAAAATTTAGACACAAACTGAGAACAATATTTCCTGACATACAGGGTTCATTTAATTGTGTGAAAATGTAGCACATTTAAAAAAATACAGCAATAATACCGAAAACCGTGGTATTTTTTGTCACAATAACCGTGAGGTAAAATTTTCACACCGTGACAACCCTATTCTAAACATTAAAATACTTACTTCATTTTCGGTTCCTCACTTCTGATTACCTTCAATGGTGTCTGTTGCAACCACCAGGTACAAAAACAAACTTTTTTTATTTGATTATTTTTCTGTCCTGTCTGTTCATTATCTTCCTACATCTCCTCTCAGTCCTAAAGAAAAACTGCTACCTGGCTTCATATATATTCACCTTACGAGTTACCTTTGAACTGCAGTTCTAAAAGATCTACCGACCGCAAAAACAGCGGAGTGCTCGCCGGCCGCACCGGTGACATGCATCACCGGAGGACAAAACAGGTGATGCGCTCCGCTCCGCAGAAGTGAAACGCATCAGGCACAAAAAAAAGACAGAAAACTTAAAAGGAAATGAGCCGACATGAACGATCACGTGTTAAATTTGTTTTTGAGGTGGCGACACCTAATTTGATAATGTTACTGTGGCCATGCTCAGGACGCAGATGTCTGGAGTGCGTCTACAATCAGAGCTTTGCATGCACAAGCTGGTTAAGATTAGGATGGGGGTGAGGGGAAGGTTAAATTGCAAGAGGGTAAAGGTCACAATTCGGTCAAATGTCCATTTTACTGCCAGCGTCAGATACCGACGCTCTGGCGCAGCGCGTCGCCTCCCAACGCGCTTGGGGCTCGTCACCTGCTGTCTTTTCCGAGGACTGCATCTTGTCGGTCATTATCACGTGACAACGACTAGTGGTCTATGAAAGGCATAAAAAGTCACTACAGAGCACTGAAGTTGACTAGTCGACTAGTTGATACAACCTCTAGATGGCACAAACTCGAGGGATTTTGTGATCTCGCAAGTCGAGCAAGGAGCAGAGCGGAGAAGCCGCTTCACCGCTGAGACTGTCCCGGTATGCGACGGTGTGCAGCGATTGTCACGAGTAAACCGTTCTGCTTCCGTTGCACTCCACTGATGCTTCCAGTGAGCAGTTAGGTTCACAACGGGAAAGGCTGTTATTGTTATCCAGGAAATGTCTCAGCTAGTAGAAGCAAACCATTAGCATTAGCAACTCACCACACAGCAGAACTCCTTCAGGCTTGTGTTGTTTCTGGAGATAAAACATCAACGCTCCAGAGCAAACAGATCCATGGTAGAGTTGCGTCACTGTTAGCCAATCAGAGACAAGATGTCCAAATATCAGGAAATAAGACTCCAAATCCTGTTGTCTGAACCTCCTTCGTCCTGCAGTGAACGTCTACGCCCTCAAACAGGCACACCAGAGCTTTACAAGGCATTCATTCATACTAGAGACTACTGCAAGTGCATTATTATATGAGTTGAAGTTGACCTTTAGTCAGTCATTGTTCCATTGAACAATATTTTTGCAGAATTTATGGAACACACAATAGACTTGATGTAGCTCAGACTTATGCGTGACTACATGTAGACTAGCCTCACTTTATTCCCAAAATTAATCTGAACAGTGACCTAAAAATCTGGGATAAGAAGAGAAAAAGTTAGTTTATTGTCTCTGCAATGAGAATTTCCTGTGTTTGAGCAGCAGTAACAGAAGCAAGAGCAAGTCAGAGCATCTCCAAACATGACTCAGTCTATTTAAGCTACATCTCACTATGAATCATTTTAAAGAGAAAAATGATGGAAAGTTCATCCATCCATCCATTTTCATCCGCTTATCCAGAGTTGGGTCGCAGGGGCAGTAGCCTAAGGCCAGAGGCCCAGACTTCCCTCTCCCTAGCCACTTGGGCCAGCTCCTTCAGGGGAATCCCAAGGCGTTCCCTGGCCAGGTGAGAGACATAGTCCCTCCACCGTGTCCTGGATCTACCTTTAGGTCTCCTCCTGGTTGGACGTGCTTGGAAAACCTCACCAGGGAGGTGTCCAGGAGGCATCCTGACCAGAAGCCCGAGCCACCTCAACTGGTTCCTCTCGATGTGGAGGAGCAGTGGGTCTACTCCGAGCCCCTCCCGAATGACCGAGCTTCTCACCCTATCTCTAAGGGACAGCCCAGCCACTCTTCGGAGAAAACTCATTTCGGCCTCTTGTATCCGCGATCTCATTCTTTCGGTCACTACCCAAAGCTCATGACCATAGGTGAGGGTAGGAACGTAGATTGACCGGTAAATCGAGAGCTTCGCCTTCTGACTCAGCTCTCTCTTTCACCACGACAGACCAGTACAATGCCCGCATCACTGCAGATGCAGCACCAATCCGCCTATCGATCTCACGCTCCAGTTTTCCCTCACTCGTGAACAAGACGCCGAGATACTTAAACTCCTCCACTTGGGGCAGGACCTCATCCCTGACCCGGAGAGGGCATTCTACCCTTTTCCGAATCAAGACCATGGTCTCAGATTTAGAGGAGCTGATTCTCATCCCAGCTGCTTCACACTCGGCTGCGAACCGCTCCAGCAAAAGCTGAAGATCATGTTCTGATGAAGCCAACAGGACCACATCATCTGCAAAAATGATGATGGAAAGTCTTCCAACTAATTTCTACTTATCACAAGCTTATTATTTTTATTCTGCTGGCTAATGTGCAGCATGCATGTTGGCAGACTTGTGCTGCTTGTCCAGCCTCAAATAAGGGGATGCACATCCTTAAATCAGACCTGAAACACATAGATGAACATCATAGAGAAAACAGCATTTGTGTCTATATGCTGTTTAAGGTGAAAGTCTGACTCTATGACCTACTATGTACTTATGAAAGCTATACTTGTATTAATTTCTGGCTACTGTTTGCACAAGATAATCATTTATGTCTCAATGATCTGAAATCTTGCATGTTCTCATAAAACTAATGTAATTATAGTTTACATTTCCAAGGCTGTTAATGCACTGAACACATTGGAGACTTGTGCATCAGCACCATCGTATTTAATGCTGTAAAAATGTATGCAGTTTATAAATGTGACTTTGTAATTAGCTTCCTGATCTATATGCTGTTTCAGCTGGTATTGATAATGTGCCACAGCGTTTGCTTGTTAGAATTGACTTTTTGTTATGAATTTGCTCCATAGAAATGATTTAAATTGAACCAGATAGTTGCTCTATGTCCCCGTGGACTACATTAACATTATTCCCTTGAAGTGTGAAGTATGATAACTCTGTGTTTGATGCTTTAGTTTAACACTGGTGTTGGGCTTTAAACTCTAAATGAGAGAAGGACAAAAGATCGGTGGTCTTTTTGATCTTTTTAGGCCACATTCTGCATAAACCGTGATGCTTGATTGACCTTGGGGTGTGAGTGTGCAAAGTGGTGGTTTTGTGTCTTGTGTTGCCCCTGTGATGGACTGGTGTTCTGTTTACAGTGTCCTCTGGTCATTGACCGCTGGGATAGGTACCAGCCCCCATTCATGAATCGAAATGGGCACAGGAAATGGACGGTTACCCTGTGCATCTCTTCATAAATAGTATCAAATGTGGGATAGTTTTATTTTTGTTGTATATGCCATTCTTATGAGCTAATTTATTCTGTGTAAATTGGATTTATTAGTCAATATCAATCAGGATATGGAGACCATGAAAGACTGATACACGGACAAAGAGACAAAGAACAATATAGAGTTTGTGAGGACTCAGGTTTCCTGAAACCTTGATAATGTGCAAGGCCTGGCGTTTCGATATGGCCGTTAATTAGCTCTCCCTCCCTTGTGGGGTCTGCCTGATTGAGCGACTAATGGTTCGCTTTAAAGTGCTGAATAAACAACTGTGCGTGTGTGTGCTTATCAAAGAGGTGCATACTCATATTCAGCATGCTTTGTTTGTTTTTGCATGGCTTACTTCTCGAGGTGTTTGTGTATGTGCTGGTGAAAGTGTCTGTGAGACTTCAGTCTACACTTTTCCTGTTTCAGCCATTTTAGACCTTAGATTGTTTCTCAGTTTGGGCACACCTATATTATCTTGTGTTTTTGTGTAGTTGGTCAGAAATGGATGAGTAGTGAGATTTCCGAGGTGGGGGTTGTGTTTGGTCATCCGCACAAAGGCCGTGCATTGAAACTAGTTATTAAGATTAGGCTTAATCTAAAATGCAAACACAGCTGCAATGTCCTAATTCTGGGACCCTGGTCCACTTTGACTCTATGTAATGAATGTCCTTCATTCTTCTGCGAAAAAACATCATTAGTGGCTGTGGCTTCGATCAGAACAAGCACTATGTTCTGCTTTGTGCACTTGCATGGTTATGAAGTCCAATAAGCATGATTAAAATGTCAATATCTAAATGATTCCTGCAGTAATCTCAAAGAGATTAAAAAGATTTTTCCTTTCATGTTAATAACCAGAATATTGTTTTTTGCTGCAGTCTGCTCTGTGTTGGGATTTTCATATATACACCATAAAGGTGTTATGGACTGCAGTCTGTTTAATCACCTCACATGAAATTTCAAAGATTTTGAAAAACTGTTAGTCAGCAAATCTCCCCCATGAAGTAGTTCCAAACAAGTGTGAGATGTGGAAAAAAATGATGAGGAGAAAAATGTGCATTCACATTGAAAACACAGAGGAATGTCAATGAACGATAAAGGATGTGCTGGAAAAGATGAATCATCAATGCACGGGAGCATGACTCAGCAAATTTTCACTGTCCATTTGAAGTGAAACTCAATTTAAAAACTCACATCGTCCTGGCTGATCAATTGGATATAATGGGCCATTCCCATCTGTACCGGGTCGGCCCGGGCCGGGTAGCGTAGGTTGTTTACATATCTGGGTGGCCTGGTATTTTTCCGGGCCAACCAAGGCTCATTCTCAGCCCTCTTCTCGAGGGAGTCTGCTTCAGGCCGACCAGGGCCGACACACCCACTGCTGACAGCAAATTCACACCTTCCATTAGAGCAAGCCTCTGATTGGTGGGTAGAATCAGCCCACATGGGCTTAAGACAAGGATGTGTGGAATCAACCGGGCCAGGCTGGGGCCGACTGGGGCCGACTGGGGCTACCCGGCCCGGGCCGACCCGGTACAGATGGGAATGGCCCATTTGTGGTTGGATAAAGAGCTGTCCTCCAGAGAAAGATTAATTGCTAGATGTGCTATAAACCATGTGTTGTCCTGTTTACATAAATATTGAAGGTTTTGTGTTGTGAGGCAGCGCTGGGACATGGTATCAGGAGCATCATCTGAAAAGTCCTGCATTTTTCATGTTCATGTATCGTGCACAATGGCTTATGAGCGTTAAAGCTAGGAGTGTTTTTTTATAAACTATTCAAAAACTTGTGTGAAATGTTTTACCAGTTTGGTGGAAACAGCTACAGAAATAAATTTCATGATTTGTTTTTTGGGAAATGTCTCACTACTAACTTCAGGGATGGTGGTATGTGGCTGGTTCACATGACAACGGTAGTGAGCATTTTCAGGTCCTTTTTTATTTCATCTGAAAGGTTAGACTGTAGTCAAATCCATTTGGTCTAAAATGTGTATTTTGTTGACATTTAAACATAATAAGTGCAAAACAACTGAGCAGCATGTAGCCGCGGATGTACTAAAATAGAATGCTGCACCTCAGACATGAAGTGGTGATATCCAGCATTTTACACATATTGGTAAAGGTGGTATGTGATATTGCCCCCAAGGTGCTTTATAACACAATCAGTCATCCACACACACACTTTCACACGCTGGTGGTGATGAGCGACACTGTGGCCACAGCTGCCCTAGGACACGTTGACGAAGGCAGGCCACCTGTTCCTCTGACCCCCACCAGCAGGTAATGTGAACCCAGTTTCACACTGAAAGCATCAGAGGCACGGAACGTCACTGCTTCAAATAGAATTCATTATAGTCTATGGCACATGTGTCAGACACAAGGCCCGCGGACCACATCTGGAACATTTTTAGGTGACCCGTGAGATAAATATCAAAAATATATTAAAACTGACCCGCTGGCCAATTTTACTGGAAAGTTTACAACTCCCATGACGCTTTGCGGTGATAGTGCGGAGCCGAAGCGCCCCCTCCTTTGTGTTTTTTCCAGCGTCTGCTGTCGGTGTCTGCAGCTCCGCTGTCTCTGACAAACTAAACACTCCTCTCACTCAGCGCCGAGTTTACTCAGCTATTTGCCGACGTAGAAGGCCAGAAATGGAGATTTGAAACACTCAGTAATGTGTTCACGACTGAAAGAGAAAGTTTTCCAAATAACTTCCAAGCAGAGCTGAATTAACTCCAGTGAGCAGTGACACGCTCAAATCAGCATGACTTTATGGCTGCTGTAGTTTTTATTTTTCCTCCCCGACACAACAATTTGGTCAAGCTGCTCAGACATGTTCAGCAGCACAAACCTATGTGAGCACCTGTTGTCATCTAATGTTGTCATTATTACGATGAAGATGAACAAAACAACAGGAGTCTCCTCAGCTCAGATCAACCCCATGATGCAGCTATCTGGCTGGAACAGGTGAGCATCATAGTAAACCAGTGGAGCAAACTGAGCATTAAATATGTTGGTTTTATGCTCTTTTTCTGCTCCAAAACATGAACGTTAACAGGTGAGATGTTGCATTTTCAGTTAAGATAAAATTATATTTTTATTTTGTTGTTGGCCCATGAGAAAATATTTTACCTATACAGTAAAACAGGAAATGGAAAGACTGCAGATAGATTAATAGAATGTAAAATCCCTTTATTGTTCCTCAGTGGGGAAAACTAGATGTCACAGCAGCGATGACACTTATTACCGGAGAAAAAAGAGAGAATAAAAATAAGAAAAATGAAAAAAACAACAAGAAAACATAAATGCTGAGTAGATTTTAAAAATGCTTGATATACCACAAGTAATGAATACCACTGATGTGTTTTATTTAAAACGGACTTGCTCGTGTGTCATTTGGTTATTCCACATTCAGTGTTAATGCAAAAATAAGTTTGTTTCCAAATTAAAAGATTCAAAATTGCATACATGTTGATGAAGAAAATGTGCAAATTTGTCGTCACTTTTTCAAAAAATATTAAGTTTGGCCCGCGACTTTGTCCCAGATTTTCGTTTCGGCCCAGTGTGAATTTGAGTTTGACACCCCTGGTCTATGGAATGTTTCAAACCAGCAACAGCGGGGTAAATTCCAGGTGCGTCCCAGAAGCAGCACGCCGCGCTGCTGGGGATAGGAATGAGTTCTATTATTGCCACTTGCCGCTTCTGGTATGAGTCAATTTCCACAGTTAACACTGGGCTAGACAGGAACTCCCACACAGTTTCAGTGTAAAATCACCAGTAAATTTAAAAACAAAAGTACTGCAGCGATGTAATTTCATATATATGAAGCTTACGTGTGACCCAACGACGTATTTACTCAGCATCATTATATTATTTTAAGTCTGAAATTGATATGGAATGATCAGAAGTTGATATGTGTATTGTTTATTTGAAAGCTATTTACAGAGCAGCCTCAGAATTTAGATTAAATATTTTTGATCACAATAGTAAAGGAACTATTACAGAACAAGTGTTTCAATAAAATCAGAACATTAATATTTAGGTTCATGGATTACAGTTTTTCTCGATTGGTTTGGCTCATTTCCTGAAACTGAGATGACATTCTCAAAACCATAAGGTCATTTGGCCAAACAGTCTGACAGTGCTGCCCAACATTATAGCTCACTAGCAAAATCAAATATCTTTCCCCAAACTCTTCGTCCATGCTTCAAAAGCAGATTCCTTTCCCATATAAAAGTTCAGTACAGTCAAATAGCACAGATCCTTCTCAATTGCCTTGGCACATGTGCATTCATTTAGTGCCTCTCGTCTCGTCTCGTCTTCCTCCGCTTATCCGGGTCCGGGTCGCGGGGGCAGCATCCCAACTAGGGAGCTCCAGGCCGTCCTCTCCCCGGCCTTGTCCACCAGCTCCTCCGGCAGGACCCCAAGGCGTTCCCGGACCAGATTGGAGATGTAACCTCTCCAACGTGTCCTGGGTCGACCCGGGGGCCTTCTGCCGGCAGGACATGCCCGAAACACCTCCCCGGGGAGGCGTCCAGGAGGCATCCTGACCAGATGCCCAAACCACCTCAACTGGCTCCTTTCGATCCGGAGGAGCAGCGGTTCTACTCCGAGTCCCTCCCGAATGTCCGAGCTCCTCACCCTATCTCTAAGGCTGAGCCCGGCCACCCTACGGAGGAAACTCATTTCGGCCGCTTGTATCCGCGATCTCGTTCTTTCGGTCATTACCCAAAGCTCATGACCATAGGTGAGGATTGGGACGTAGATCGACCGGTAAATCGAGAGCCTGGCTTTCTGGCTCAGCTCCCTCTTCCCCACGACAGATCGGCTCAGCGTCCGCATCACTGCAGACGCCGAACCAATCCGCCTGTCGATCTCCCGATCCCTCCTACCCTCACTCGTGAACAAGACCCCGAGATACTTAAACTCCTCCACTTGAGGTAGGACCTCTCCCCCGACCCGGAGGTGGCAAGCCACCCTTTTCCTGTCGAGAACCATGGTCTCAGATTTGTAGGTGCTGATCCTCATCCCAGCCGCTTCACATTCGGCCGCGAACCTACCCAGCAAGAGCTGAAGGTCAGAGCTGGATGAAGCTAGGAGGACCACATCATCCGCAAAAAGCAGAGACGAGATTCTCCTGCCACCAAACTCGACACACTCCACACCACGGCTGCGTCTAGAAATTCTGTCCATAAAAGTGATGAACAGAACCGGTGACAAAGGGCAGCCCTGGCGGAGTCCAACCCTCACTGGGAACAGGTCCGACTTACTACCGGCTATGCGGACCAAACTCACGCTCCTCTGGTAAAGGGACTGAATGGACCTTAACAGAAAGCCACCCACCCCATACTCCTGGAGCGTCCCCCACAGGGTGCCCCTGGGGACACGGTCATAAGCCTTCTCCAAATCCACAAAGCACATGTGGATTGGTTGGGCAAACTCCCATGCCCCCTCCATCACCCTTGCAAGGGTATAGAGCTGGTCCACAGTTCCGCGGCCAGGACGAAAACCACATTGCTCCTCCTCTATCTGAGATTCAACTATCGATCGGACCCTCCTCTCCAGTACCTTGGAGTAGACCTTTCCAGGGAGGCTGAGGAGTGTGATCCCCCTATAGTTGGAACACACCCTCAGGTCACCCTTCTTAAAGATGGGGACCACCACCCCGGTCTGCCACTCCCTAGGAACTGCCCCCGATGACCACGCAATGTTGTAGAGACGTGTCAACCATGACAGCCCTACAACATCCATAGCCTTGAGATACCCAGGACGAACCTCATCCGCCCCCGGGGCTCCGCCGCTGTGTAGTTGTTTGACTACCTCAGCAACTTCTGCCCCCGAGATCGGACAGTCCATCCCCAGGCCTCCCAGCTCTGGTTCCTCCTCGGAATGCGCATTGGTGGGATTGAGGAGCTCCTCAAAGTATTCCTTCCACCGTCCGACTATAGCCTCAGTTGACGTCAGCAGCTCCCCATCCCCACTGTAAACAGTGTGAGCGAGTTGCTGCTTTCCTCTCCTGAGGCGCCGGACAGTTTGCCAGAACCTCTTTGGAGCCGATCGATAGTCTTTCTCCATGGCCTCACCAAACTCCTCCCACGCCCGAGATTTTTTCCTCAGCAACTGCCACTGCTGCACCTCGCTTGGCTATCCGGTACCTGTCTGCTGCCTCCGGAGACCCACTGACCAGCCAGGCCCTGTAGGCCTCCTTCTTCAGCTTGACGGCTCCCCGAACCTCTGGTGTCCACCAGCGGGTACGGGGGTTGCCACCACGACTGGCACCGGCCACCTTACGACCACAGCTAGCAACAGCCGCCTCGACAATCGCAGAGTGGAACAAGGCCCACTCGGACTCAATGTCCCCCACTGCTCTCGGGACGTGGTCAAAGCTCTGCCGGAGGTGGGAGTTGAAGACCATCTTGACAGGTTCTTCTGCCAGGCGTTCCCAGCAGACCCTCACTATGCGTTTGGGTCTGCCAGGTCTACGCGGCATGTTCCCTTGCCATCTGATCCAACTCACCACCAGGTGGTGATCAGTTGACAGCTCCGCCCCTCTCTTCACTCGGGTGTCCAAAACATACGGCCGCAGGTCAGATGATACGACTACAAAATCTATCATCGACCTGTGACCTAGGCTGCCCTGGTACCAAGTGTACCGGTGGGCATCCTTATGTTCGAACATGGTGTTCGTTATGGCCAAACTGCGGCTTGCACAGAAGTCCAATAACAAAACACCGCTCGAGTTCAGATTAGGTGGGCCGTTCCTCCCAATCACACCCCTCCAGGTCAAGCTGTCATTGCCCACGTGAGCATTGAAGTCCCCCAGCAGGACAATGGAGTCCCCTGATGGAGCACTATCTAGCACTCGTCCCAGGGACTCCAAAAAGGGTGGGTACTCTGAACTGATATTTGGCCCATAAGCACAAACAACAGTCAGGACCCGTTCCCCGACCCGAAGGCGCAAGGAAGCTACCCTCTTGTCCCCCGGGGTAAACCCCAATCCACAGGCAGAGAGTCTCGGGGCTAACAAAAAGCCAACCCCAGCCCTCTGCCTCTCACCCGGAGCAACTCCAGCAAAGTAGAGTGTCCAACCCCTCTCCAGGTCTCGGGTTCCAGAGCCAATGCAATGTGTCGAGGTGAGTCCGACTATATCTAGCCGGTACCGCTCAACCTCTGCCACAAGCTCCGGCTCCTTCCCCGCCAGCGAGGTGACGTTCCATGTCCCAAAAACTAGTTTTCTTGTCCGGGGATTGGACCGCCAAGGCTCCCGCCTTGGTCTGCCACCCGATTCACATTGCACCGGACCCTTCATGTTCCTCCTGCGGGTGGTGGGTCCACAGTTGGACGAGCCCATGTATCCGGTTCGGGCTGGCCCCGGCCGGGCCCCATGGGCGAAAGCCCGGCCACCAGGCGCTCGCTCACGGGCCCCAACCCCAGGCCTGGCTCCAGGGTGGGACCCCGGTAACCCTCCGGGCTGGGTACTCCGACTCTTCGTTTTAACCGCCATGAAAGATCCTTCGAACCGTTCTTTGTCTCACCCTTCACCTAAGACCAATTTGTCATGGGAGACCCTACCAGGGGCAATAAGTGCCCCAGACAACATAGCTCCTAGGATCATTAGGGCACTCAAACTCCTCCACCACGATAAGGTGACGGTTCAAGGAGGAGTTCATTTAGTGCTTTTGTTAAAATAACCTGGATGGTTTAGCACAACACCATGGATCCCCTGCAAAAGCTCATATCTCTCCCAAAAGAGTTTATACATGTGTCAAAACTAAACATCTTTCCCATATAAATAGTCAATGCCCCCAAAATGCATTATACCTTTGGCATTGTTTAGGCACTGCAAGTCAAAATGCTCAGACGTTGTGTCACTGAGGCACAGGTCTAGCAACAGAATACCACTATGAATAAAACCAATAGATTTCACAGTAAAATCGGCCTCCAATTAGCCACTCATACTCAAGGAAACTGTAAACATTTTCATTCGTACAAAGAAATGTTAACATTAGAGAACATACTGTGAAAAGAAAACATATACAGGATTCTGTAAATGTGAACAGTTATAAACACAAACAAAAAACAAAAACAACTCTAGCCTACCATACTGTAAATAAGGTTTCAGAACTATAGTACAGTAATATTTTCAGTGGTCGCCATTGTCACCCTCTCTTTCCTGGCCACCATCCTCATCCTCCTGGCCATCGACACGCTGCTCTCTGTCAGGCCATAAATTCTCATCCACATCGCAACAGATATTTTCTCGTGCGATGCAGCGAGGGAAGAAATGGCGTGAATGTCTCAACCATCCCCTACATTGATCCCCTGTGATGTCCTCACATGCAGCATCCATTGCATGCAGCAGGGCCCTCTGGTCTTGAGCCTGATGCTCATACACCCTCCACCTCCAAGCTGAAAAAAACTCCTCAATTGGATTTAGGAAAGGAGAGTAAGGTGGAAGAAACTCCTTTAGCATCCGGGGATGGGTGGTGAACCAGGTTCTGATGCGTGGGCCGCGGTGGAAGTTCACATTATCCCACACATTGACATAATGTGGTAGCTGAGGTCCTTCTACACCTCTCTCATTTTCTGGGATCAGATCAGTATAAAGGTGGTCCAAAAATTGAGGAGCTTTTGTGTATTGTAGGGCCCTAAACTGGGAATGTGTGTGGCCACACCTCTTTCTGATATAGCGGCACACATTGTTATATTTGCCCCTCGCTGGCCTGGGACATCCACAGTGGCTCGGTGGCCAATGATGTTACGGCCACGCCTTCGACCTTTGGCCAGGTTGAAGCCAGCTTCATCAATGAAAACTAGGATGTGAGGGGTGTCATTGCCTTCTAATGTCATTATTCTCTACAATAGAATAGAAATAAATCTAATCAGTCAAGTAGAGACAGATACTGCAGGGAGGATCTAAATTACTGTACAAACAGGGAGTGGGAAACTGATGACAATTTCTAGGCAAAATGCTCTAGTCACACAAAGCTGCATTCTGAAGGTGAAAAGGATACCGCAAAACAAGAAAACAGTGGTAACCATGTCTTACCGTAATAGTGTTACAATGATAGACAACCAGTAGTTGACTTACATGCACATACTGGTACCACAGCCCTTTCACTCTGTCAGAGTTTCTCTCAAATGGTACCCTGTAAATCTGTTTCATGGTCATCTGATGTTTCTTCAATACCCGGTCTATTGTGGAGATGCTGATAGAGTTCATATTTTGGAACATTACATTGTCTAGCAGGATTGCATTACGAATCTGTCTCAGTGTGATGGCATTATTTGCAATGACCATGTTGCATATTTCTCGTTCTTGTTGTTCATTTAGAAGTTTTCTTCTGCCACCCACTTGAGGCTGTCGTCCAATCCTCGACATACAAGTCAAAGGTCAACACTGTAAATTTGTTACAAAATGAGTTACCACTGTAATTGTACTGCTGTCCTATGGTACTAGAAGTGTGATGCACTGCACAGTGACTGGAATACTATTCACAGTATTTTCTCCATTTTTCTGTCTTTGTCATTTTTATAGTATCATATAACATCACACGACGATATTACAGTACACTAGGCCTACACACACCAACACTGAATAGTTCAATAGCATAGTTCTGTACCTGTTTTCCCTGCGAAAGGCTTGGATGATGGAGGAGACTGTAGACCGAGCCACATTAGGCTGCACCCGGCGACCTGCCTCTGCCATTGTGAGGCTATGGTTTATAATGTGATCAAAATGGGTGGCCCGGATTTCATCTGGGACATCATGGTGCCTCCGTGCTCCTCGGCCTCTTCCCCCTATTCCTCCATGCATTCTCACTCCTCCTCTTCCTCTTCTTCTTCCTCCTCTTCCTCGAGCAGGAAGTTGCTGTTGTACTTGGCAAGGTGCTTCCATGTTCACACTGCAAATGAAACTGGCCCCGGGCCAAGCTATGTCTATATACTTTTGGCAGTAGTCATGATCATAGACAACACCTGTCAGGAATCTGAACAACCTGTTTGATTGGTGATCTGAGATGTGGGAGGCTGCTCCTTCACTAGTTCTAATTTCACCTGATTTGTTGTCAAGTACTGTCATAACTTTATCAAATGTTCCAAGATATTCTTTCATGGTATTATATCTTTGATTAATTTTGACAGTTGAACAGACAATTGTGCATATGATGACTTACACAATGAAACCATGCTGATATGTTGTGCAGTGAGTGACCATTTCACTGACAAATCAACTAATCAGTTTAGATCGGCAAGATCTATTTATTTAGGAAATGTGCTAAATGTGGGCTCATTGTGCTAACTGTAGCTACTTGTACATAATCATTTGAAAAGAAGCACAGAGTCACTTGAGACATGTACTAAAGCATTTGCAATTTGATTAAACCAATGAAAACTGATATTCTGTTGTGAACAATTGCAAGGTGGTTTGGAAATTTGTCCATGTTATTTTGTGAATGTCATCTCGGTTTCAGAAAATGAGCCAAACCCATCGAGAAAAACTGTAATACATCTGAACTCATGCAGTAGGAACTAGGAAATATGAAATGCTAGAACCAGACACAACCTTATATATTTTTTATTTTAATTTGATTAAACTGATTTTTTTCTTAATGTTCTTGGCATTTTGCATCACACAAAGTTAAACAAAACAATGTTGATTAAGGTGTGTGTGTCTGAGAGGGATAGAGAGGGTGAGAGGGAGAGAGATGGAGTTAAAAAAAAATAAAAAACCCGACCGGAGCGGAGGTAGTGAGTGATTGATGCAGCACGTCAGCTGTCTTGTCAAATGCACCATGTAAGTTACGAAAAAAGTAACTTTAAATGTTCAACCAAAAAAGAGGCGAGCTGAAGAAAACCTGGGGAAAACTGAAGAAACATGAGCAACAATGAAGCAATCACAGCGAGATCCGTTACTGTCTGTGTGTGTGTGCGTGGATGAGCCGGACGGACTGCGCTCCCAGCTGGCTAGAGTGTTTTGTGTGTAGGGAGGGGCGGGCACTCTATGTGACTGGCCAATCACAGAGGGTGAAGACAGTCAGTTACCCAATGAGGATTTTCCTTCAGCACGATTACAGATATTTACGAGGTTTACTCGTTTCATGCTCGTATTCGTCAAAAATGCTTTATCTGTACCGGATACTCGTCTGAAACGATGAGTATCCGGCTCATCCCTAGTAGACGGGGAATCTGTAGTAGGTGTAGGTCACCTGAACAAAGAGTCCTGCCTGGCACATACGGAGTAACTCGGATATGTATGGTGGTGCTAAGCCATTCAGCGCCTTAAAAACAAACCAAAACATTTTTAAACGTATACGGTAGTGCACAGGAAGCCAGTGAAGTCTTGCTAAAATTGGAGTGATGTGCTGCCGACGGCCAGTATTTGTCAGAAATCTTGCTGTCGCATTTTTTATCAGCTGAAGGCGAGATAATGCAGCTTTTGAAATGCCAAACAGAATTACATTGGAGTAATCCAACCTTGAGGTGATGAAAACGTGAATGGTTGTCTCGATGTGGCACCGATTCAGAATGGGTTTTAGTTTGGAAAGACGTCTCAGCTGATAAAAACATGATTTAACCATGTGATTAACGTGAGGGTCCATTTTTAGAGCCACATCCATTTTAATTCCAATATTAACAATTGTTTGACAAATTTTAAAAGGAAGAGCAGAAAAATCAGGAGCGGGGGAAGACAAACCATTAGGAGTAAAAACAATAAACTCAGTCTTAAATCGTTCAGCAGCAGAAAATTTGCTGACAGCCAGTCTTTAACCTCACTCAGGCAATCAAGGAGTAGCTGGATGGAGGTAAAAGTCTTCAGTGGAACATAAATCTGGCAGTAGTTCGCATAAAGATGAAAGTTAATGTTGAACTTCCTAAAGATTAGTCCCAGTGGAAGAATATAAATGCTAAATAAAAGGGGGCCAATGATAGACCCCTGTGGCACGCCCCAAGGAAGAGCAGCAGAGGGAGATGAACATTCGTCCATTCTAACTCTAATAGACGAGTAGGAGCAGAACCAGTCAAGCGCAGATCCCTTAATGCCGACCAAATTCTCAAGGCAGGACAATAAAATGTCATGGTCAACTGTGTCAAATGCAACTGAGAGGTCCAACATCACCAGGGCAACATGGGAACTGGATCAGTGGCTAAAATAATATCATTAAAAACCCTGATGTGAGCAGATTCTGTTCTGTGATGTTGTCTAAAACCAGACTAAAATTTATCCAACACCCCAAAATTGTTCAGATGGGGCATAATTTGATTATAAATAGCCTTTTCCAACACTTTTGACAAGAAGGGGAGCGTTGAAATGGGGCAAAAGTTCCCAAGGACAGTTGGGTCTAGGCCAGATTTTTTCAATAGTGGTTGAAGCATGGCATGTTTGAAAAAGGAGGGTATAATTCTCAAAACAAGGCTGGAGTTAATAATGTTGAGCGCATAAGGGGCTACCACTGGAAGAACCTCCCGGAAGAGTCTGACTGGTACAATGTCATCAGGACATCCTGATGGCTTCATGGAAGATATTAATCTCTCCAGGGCAGGCAGTGTGATCAGCTCAAAATGGTCAAATCATCCGGTACAAACAGATATGGGTAGCAGAACATCTCCAGGGGAAATGATTAGACTCCTAATATTGGAGACTTTGTCTAGGAAAAAACTTAAAAATTGGGAGCAGAGATCATCTGTGATTGCAACCGAAGGAGAGTAATCAGTTGACAACACTGCATTTAGGGTTTTATATAAAACCCTCTGGTTCCCAGAATGGATAATGCTGGCAAAGTATTTATTTCTAGAATTCTTGACTGCTTCCTGATATTCATCTAGGGCATTTCTAAAAAGTTCATGGGAAATGGATAGTTTATCCTTCTTCCATCTGCGTTCACACCTTCTGCATAATCTTCTGAGTTCATGTGTGTGAGAGTTTAACCAAGGGTCGGATTTTGGCTTAGGGCGTCTAACCTTTAAAGGAGCAACTGTATCCATCACCATGAGGCAGGCTGAGTGAAAAACCCACAAAGCATCATCTGGATTGGTGTAAAATAGGGTGGAGGCCGGCAGTTCAGTGAAAGAAGCACAAAATCTGTCAGCTGTAGCCGGGGTAAAACCCCGTGTCTGGCGCAGCACCACAGGCCTTTTACCTGAGCTCACCGGTCAATCAAAATCAAACAAAACTGGAAAATGATCAGAAATGACAGTTTTGTCAACAGACGAATTATGAACATTTACCCCATAAAACGTCACTAAATCTAAAATATGAGAGTGGTTATGGGTAGGAACCGACACAACCTGCTTAAGACCAAAAGAATCAAATGTATCAGTAAAATCTTTCACAAGGGGCTTGGCAGGACAGCAAACATGAACATTAAAATCACGCATAATCAGGACTCGTTCGTATTTTATTTCTGCCACAAGTCCTTGTTGAATTTAGGGGGGAGGTTAACAAGCACAAACAGGACTGGATGGGTATTACCCAGTTTGAAAGTAATCAGTTCTAAACTATTGATGATGGTGGGTAAGGATACCATCTTGCAGGGGATATTCACTTTAAAAATAGTCGGCAATCCTCCCCCGCGGCCGGAAAGCCTGGGAGAGTTCAGCACCAAGCACCCAGGAGGAAGAAGTTCAGTTGGTACAGCGGACTCACCGGGGGGGATCCAGGACTCCATAATACAAAGCATGTCCAGGTCTTTATCAGAGAAATAATCCTTCAGGATAGCGGTTTTATTTCCAACGGAGCGGGCGTTAAGCAGAGCAAGCTTAAGGCGAGTCAGAGCAGGAGAGAGCTGCAGATCCAAAGTGGAAACGGAAAGGTGTCCAGCGAAAGTGCGCAGGTTTGCATGGTTGACTCCGCTTCTCCATAGATGCGGGTATAAGGGGCAACGCGCTGGAGCTGCCTCCTCTGTACAGACGAACCAAGGCACAAACGGAGAATCAGCGAGGGGAGAATGGAACACAGCAGCCAGCAAGGTCTGGATAGACCCCCGGGAAATTGCCATGGCAACACGAGCCTGATAGCAGTGGATGAAACAGTTTCTGATGTTCAGTGGCTTTGGTTACTGCATAATCCACAGGTAAACAAAGCTTTAAAAGGGTGAGTCTGTCATACACCAGGATGGAGCTGACACCATTCACTGGAATACTAGAAAACAGGAAAAACAGGAGAAGTAGAGAGAGCAGACGGCAGGCCAAGCACCTTGGCACCATCTTGAACATTATTTCTTTCTTTTGGGTTTAATGGTGGATTGCATAAACAAACCATGACCTAAAGACTTGAGGGATCGTGTGATATTGCGAGTCCAGCAAAGAGCACAGCGAGGAAGCCGTGCTGCTGCCAAGACTCTCCAGGTGTGAAAAGAACCGCTTTGAAGTCCGCGAGTAAATCATTCCGCTGTCGTTTTGCGCCGCTGATGCTTCTAGTGTGAAACCGACGTAAGTCTTGCCCTAAGACACAACAGCAGCAACAGACTGAGTGGTGCTTGAACCTGCAACCTTCCAATTACGGAGTGACACTTAAGTCCTCTGCTACCATCGCCCATAATTATTGTATTCTACTTACCTAGCCACAGTGGTTCTCAACACACAAATCTCAGCATCCTCGTGTGTTTTTAGAACCTGATTGTTGGCTGTGAGCGAGCACTCTGATTGGCTAAAGCACTACTGTCAACAACCCCTCGTGTATTCAATCTACTTATTATTTACCTGTTTTAAAAAAGACACAGTGACCACATGTTAATGATCACTGCTATGTCCTGGGAGAGCAGTTCCATCCATCCATCTATTCATTTTCTTTTCAGAGTGGAGATATGGATATAAAAGCATCAGAATCAGAAACAAAACCAGTCATCCCTCTTTCCTGCTCTGCCTGAGAGAACCCAAGTTCCTTGTTTCCAGTGAGTGGTCGGTCCATTATTTTGTCCTTTTCCATTTGTACCAATCAGCTACATGGTGTCACACACCACCCTACACTTGTGTGTTTTAACACAACCTTTATTTACATAGTTTACCCTTTGAAACTTTTCTCTGTTATCTGGTCCCATGGACCTCTCTGTCCCACGCTCCTCAGTCCTTGTTTACATAGACAGAGGACTGATTTCAGATGTGTCCCAACTGGTGATCTGAGAGCACCAGTGGGCACTTTTGTAGCTCCTCCCGCTTTTCTCTCCATGCATTCCTTCTCTGAAGAGTGCACTGCCACATCATTGTAAATGACACATACAACCAACCTGTACCATACCTTTACTGTGCCCATACCTTTACTGTGCCCCTTCAGTTCAAACACACCCACATCACCCCGCTTCTCCTCCAGCTTCATTGGCTGCTAGTCAACTTCAGGGTTCATTTCAAGATCCTGGTTCTGGTCTATAGGCCCTTACATGGACAAGTAGAGCCCTGCACGGGCCTAAAATCTGAGCCTGTGTCCGGCCTGGCCCAAGGGGGTGGAGCCCCAGCCCGATCCGGCCCGAAAAGGTTTTCAGGATTCTCTGGTCCGACCCGAGCCCGAGCCCGACTTTATTTTAAACCAACTAAATGAAAACAAGGTGCGTCAATCCTGACCAATGTATTAAAAGACGTGCAGGATCCGATCAATTTGTTTTTCCCTCATTTACCATCACGGAGATGACGGCGCACTGGCTCTGGTGGTAATCAAGTTACATTTGATCTCTTTCCAACAATTTTCACAAGAAAACAAAACAGTCAAAAGCAGGGCATGTGTTGTGTTGACCGGATAGTTCCCGTATTTGAACGTTTATTTTGACGGAGAAAGAATAGAAAGAATTACCCCGACGCATGCAGACGAACTGACATTTTATCCTACGCACATCGCAGATGTAGCTAAATCACCCAAGAAAAGATTCCCATCTGAACATCTGGGCTGGACACTGCTCAGCACAGCTCGCTGTCAGCGCATATGTGCACAGCAAGCTGAAGTTGTGGAGATTGGCTTGGAGCGCATTGCAGAACCAGAGCGCATGCGGGAAGGTTCCTCCCACTGAAGCGAGTGTTTTCCAAACCCTGTCTCTCAGAGAGACTTGTCACTTAGAAAATGTTCCCTGATTATGAAACTTTGGCTGAATAGTGCTTGTTCCTGTCTCCATTGTGGCGACGCATCCAGGAGCCGTCTGAGGAGAAGCCCAGAATCTCACATCCTCTTCAGCTCAGGAAGCGCCTATGATTACGCAGAAGCGTGACCAATCAACCCGGTCTCACAGTAAGACTGGGTTGGGCCTGTTCAGGTTTACGCAGACAATCTTTACATAGAATTGACTTACAGGTATAAAATTAATGCAGTAAAATATAAAGCATTTTATTTAAATATCCATTCATTATTTTACAAGCACAGAGAGCTGCATCAGATTCAGATCAGCAGGAAGATTCCTCCGACACGGTCAGCTGCGGTCTCCTAAACATCCATTCTCTCAGCAGCAAGGGCCATCTCGTCAGAGACCTTATCCTGGACCGCAATCTTGAATTTTTATTTCTGGTTGAAACTTGGCAGCAGCCAAAACACTTCATCTCTCTCAAAGAGTCAGCCCCGCCATGTTTGTTTACATCTGTCAACCTCGCACTGCCGGCCAGGGCGGAGTTCTCACGATATTTCTTTTATTTATTTATTTTTTTTACCGTGTCCTGTCTGGCTGTGAAGCAAGCAGAAATGATGTCTGAATGCTGGTGACAAGCCTTACAGATTTATTCTCAGGTGGAGCATCAAAGCGTCTGCTTTTAATGTCACGCCTGATACTTAAAACTTTATTGTTATTGTTGTTGAATGCTTTGTAATTCCGACCAGACACGGAGACAGAGGTGAAAGAGAAAGGAAAAGAAAAGGTGGGGAGAGAGGGGGGGGGTTCCACAAAAATAAACACTGAACAAGAGTCTGCTTCTAGACCTGCAGAAAACGACAAAAAAAAGCAAAAGGACAAAAAAAATGGGACACAACAACAATACAACAGGATCTAGCTATCACTGCGTCAACTTGATGAAAATATATAATCAACATTGCTTAACTGAAGAATCACGATAATAAATCACAGTGCATTAAGTGCCCACCATAGTCTTAAGACCTGTGTTTAACGTGCCCAAGCCCATACTTTTGAGAGCACCATGTGAGCACCTGTGTGTGTACACGCGCTTGTTTATTTAAGGTTTCTCTATAGGAGCGTCCAACAGAGAGTGTGAGGGACCACAGATCTGCCCCCCAAAGATGCGCAGGGGACGGGGGGAGCTCCAAGTCCCAGAGATCCAGGCGCTGCCCCAGAGCACAGGAACCCCAAGGAGACTGCAACCAGAAAGACCCCCGCCTCCCTCGAGAGGCACAGAGGATAGACAGAGGACAGAGGTTCTCACGATATTTCACCACAAGATTTGGAAACTCATGCCTGTACCTGCTATTCCTGTGTTCTCCTCCTCCGAGTTTTCTGCCTTCGTGCTGCCCATCTTCCACAACTGTAGCCACCATTTTCCACCCTCCTAAATACAACAGACCTTTAAAATTACTTTTCTAACCTGCTTTCTTACTTTTCTTCCCTGTCTCAAAACATAATCATCCTGGGTGACTTTAATCATGTGGACAACATTAAGGACACGCTTTCTAAAGATTTTTCATCCTGCCTTGAAAGCTTCGGACTCCAACAACACATTAACTTCCCAACCAACTGTAAAGGTCACATCCTGGATCTGGTCTGCTGCTCTGGTATTGCTCCCACTGACTGTAAATCTCATCTCGTCCCATCATCTGCTCATCACCTTTAATATCAACCTGTCTCTGTCAACTTCTGTAACTCCCTCATGTCCTTCTTTGTTTCAAATATCACAGACATCCATCAACATCTAGCTTCTCACAGTGCTTCTGTCTCCAAAGTGGACATCACTCTTCCCTTCCCACATCACTCAACTGCATTTTCTACCTTTTTGCTTCCCTCAGTCCAAGACATCACTGAATTTATCCTCAAATCCAAACCCTCCACATGTCAGCTCGATCCACTCCCTACTGCTTTTGTTAAAACCTGCGTCTCTTCTCTCGCTCCTCTCATAACCAATATTATTCATCGCTCCCTAAGTTCTGGAATTGTCCCTCCAACTTTCAAACCACAATAACCTATGCCCTATTTACAATATACCTTTCATCTCCAAAATTCTTGAAAAATCTGTTGCCTCTCAACTTCACAACCACCTCATCACCAATATTATTTGCGAACAGTTTTAATCTGGCTTCTGTCCTCTTCACAGCACTGAAACAGCACTTTTCAAAATCACCAATGACCTTCTCACTGCTTCTGACTCTGGTTTATTGTCCATTCTCATCCTTCTCGATCTCAGAGCAGCATTTGACACCATCTCCCACAGCATTCTCCTCAGCAGACTGTCATCCATAGATATCACTCGCATTCCTCTTGCCTGGTTCACCTCCTACCTCTCTGGCTGTACACAATTCATTCAGCTGAAGTCATATAAATCCAATCTCTTTCCTGCTTCTGCTGGTGTGTCCCAAGGCTCTGTCCTGGGGCCCCAACTTTTCATCATTTACCTTATCCCGCTAGGTCACATTTTCCATAAACACAACCATTGCTATGTGGAGGACACTCAGCTATACCTCTCAATCAAACCCTCAACTTCATTCCCACCTTCCTCCCTTACCTTTAGTTTCCCTCATGTTAAGAGTCTGGGTGTCATCCTTGACAGCACACTTTATTTTCAGTCTCATATAAACTATATTACCCAGTCTGCTTACTTTCACTTTCGTAACGTCTCCCGTCTCCGTCCATCACTCACTCCCTACACCAGTTCCATCCTTGTCCACAGCCTCGTCACATCTAGGATTGATTATTGCAGCTCACTTCTCATTGGTCTCCCCAGCAAATTCCTCCATAAACGGCAGGTTCTCCAGAATGCTGCAGCACGTGTTATCACTAGGAAATCATCATCTCATCACATCACCCCCATCCTTCAACATCTTCATTGGCTGCCCTATAAACAAAGAATCAGCTTCAAAATTCTGCTCATCACAATCAAAGCTCTTCATAACCTGCCTCCATCCTAGAGATCCGATCTCATTCACATCATCACTCCTGTCTGCGCTCTTCGTTCCTCTTCTGCTCCCAAACTCTCGGCTCCCCCCGCTCGCCATTTCACCATGGGGAGTAGAGTATTCAGACCCTCTGCTCCCCACCGCTGGAATTCTCTTCCCCCTGATCTTCGCATCACTCACTCATTCTCCCACTTTTTAAATCAAAACTCAAAACCCACCTCTTCAAAATAAGCTTTTACCAAATAGTTTTAAACACATTGTTTCAATTTTTTTCTGTATACTGTGTTTATCTTGTTTTATTTATTTATTTTTTCCCCTATTGTTGTAAAGTGTCCTTGGGTGTCCTGAAAGACGTTGTTAAATAAAATGTATTATCATTATTATTATAAGGAACATTGCACCTTTGTTCAGCCACCACGATTCCAGGTTTGATGGAGTTGATTTTCTTTCTGGATGATGAGAGCCATTTCAAGAGGCAGAAAGTCTTCATTTCTGTAAAATTTTGTTTAGAAAGAAATTTTTGCACATTTTGCTCAAACAGATTGCTTTGTGGTAAGTTCTCAGTTACAGACGCCACTGCTCAGGACAGACCTCAAAAAAAAGATGTTTGTATGTTTTCTTCATCTATATTTTAGTGTTTTTGTCCTCAAACATGAGTTGTGGTATTTTATATGAACAGGTTAATGTGCTTTTAGTTAGGGATGAACAATATATGGCATCGATATCGGTATCGACCAATGTTAGTCATTTTTTAACATATTGGTATCAATTTGATAAATAAAAATGGGCCGATAACAACTGATTTTTTTCCATCTTGTCTCCATTTGTTTGCCTGTTTCAAAGGGTGAGGAAGTTGATGTGTAATTGCTTAGCCATGTGAACAGTGAATGAAATAATCTCAGAACTGTAATTGGTTGTGTTGTGTTTACATAACGTTCATTCAGCTTCAATAATTTACATTCTATACAAAATCTACTGATTTTAGAAGCATTCGTTTTTTTCGATTGCTAAAACGCGTTTTTCAAAACTGTACGTTTCTTTCAAAAATGCACACACAAAACCCCAAACATAACACACAAATTCCTAAACCGTGGCTTCCCTTTGCAACAAAACCCTGGCATCTCATATCGTAACATGTTCCCAAAATGGAACACGTGTTTTCATTTGGTAAACACAGCCACATTTTCACAAGACACACACATACCATTCATTGCTTAAACACAAGTAGCCTTTGGGTGAACACTACCAAGCATGGAAAGAACACTGAAGAGCAAAACTGAAAACACAGTTGTCTAAATGGAACACAATGAAGAATGTATGACAGTTCCCACTTTTCTCTGAAACAAACATTAGACATCACACACATTTTGAGACAAAACATTTTATTTTTAAACCCCCACCTCCCCACCCCCTCTCCCATTCAAGCATAATCATGGGGCATCATGCCTCCGGTCTCTGTCTGGCCAGAGGGCCTCGTAAACATCACAGGCGATGTCCTCCTGGTCAAAACAGCGCTGGAAGTACTGCCTCGAGTGCCTGATGAAGCCCTGACAGGCCTCAAAGCCCACATCTCCACAAGTCCCCACCATGGCTTGAAGCAGTGGGACCTGGCTCTGTGGATTCCTTTAGTACACCTTCCGCCTCCACGCTGAGAAAAACTCCTCAATGGGATTGAGGAAGGGGGAATAAGGTGGAAGGTATAAAACAGAAAACCGTGGGTGGTCCTGAAACCACTCATGCACCTGGGCAGCCTTGTGAAAACTTACATTGTCCCAAATTATTATATGGTTGACCCGCTGCGGGTTATCTATGCCATCAGGTTGAACAAGCACATCAGACAGGCCATTTAGGAATTCCAGTAGCAGGGCTGTGTTGTATGCCCCTAGGTGGGCATGTCGGTGTATGGTGGTTCATGGCCGCACACATAGTGATGTTGCCACCACGCAGGCGTGGGACCTCGATTATGGCCCGCTGGCCAATCACATTTCTTCCCCGGCACCTCCTTTTTATCAGGTTGAACCCTGCCTCATATATATATATGCTGAAGAAGACAGTAAGAGAATACAAGTTACACTATGGACACAGATAGTATGCTACATTGAGACAATGTAGAAAAGGAACACAATTACAGAAGATTACTGTATAGTGGTACAATGCATACATTTGTCAGTGATGAATGCATGGGACTTACAAGCACATACTCTCAACGTAAGGCCTTCACACGGTTTGTGTTGCGTTGGAATGGAACCCTGTAGACTTACTTCATTGTCAATACATTTCTGTGAAGTATGCAATGTATTGTTGAGGTGCTGATTGTGTGGAGGTCATTGAAGATGGTATTCTCAGCCAGGACCCTTGTTTGTATCCATTTTAGTGTGAGGGTATTGTTTTCACGGACCGTCTACAATGGCTGCCTCTTGTCGCTGTGTGACAATTGAAGTTCTTCCTCCACGATGAGGTTCTCTGGCCACCCTGAAAAATATTACAGAAATACTGTGAGCACATTGTAGTGTACTGGTTCCCAAACTTTTCTGCTAGTGACATCAAAGAAATTACTGTAGACACTAGCCTAAGACACAAACGAGTGAACAGCACAACTACAAGCTCAATGCATCACTTTCCATTGTTTTGTGAGCTTGTAGAGTTGCTTTTTTCACTACTTTTTACTGCACACATTTGTTTTCTAATGCTGTGTTTCATAGAATTTCTAGGATTTTTCCTTAAATTTCTTCAATAAATTACAGTACCTGGGAAACAAAAAGGAGTTGCTTTTCCAGTAATTCATGGAAATATTTGCTGTCTTTGAATCATTTTCCTTTACTTAAATGGTTTGAAATAATTGATAACAAAATGTGGGAAACAAAGAATAAAGGGACCCAAAACAATATGACTGCAACCCACAAATGTGTCCCAAAACACAGTTTAGGAAAAAGTGCTGTAGTCTATTGAATGTTGTATTACAATACACATGAAAAATAAATGTCATACCTGCTCTCCATCCTGAACGTGCTCATGATGGTCGACACTGTGAAACGGCTGAGGTTTGGCTGGACACTCTGGCCAGCCTCCCTCATGCTCAACCCATGGTTGAGCACATGGTCCAATACAGTGGCACAAATCTCATCGGAGATTTGGATTCTCCTTCTTCGTTCCCTTGCTTCTTCTTGTTGTCCTCCTCCTCTTCCTCTTACCCGTCCTCCTCTTTCTCCTCCTCCTCCTCTTTCTCCTCTTCCTCCTCTTCCCCGTCCTCCTCTTCCCCGTCCTGCTCTTTCTCCTCCTCCTCCTCCTCTTTCCCGTCGTCGTCGTCGTCCTCCTCCTCCTCCTCCCATACGCACTCCTCTCCTTCTCTGTTCTCTGTTGTCTCTGTTCTCCATTGCTCATCAAACAAAACAGAGCATCAAGCCTCCTTTTATGCTGCAGTCCCTGATTGCAAATTGCTCACCAGACCTGAAAGTTTAGAGATTTGAATAGTTGTGTGTTGTTGATTGAAGCTTTGAGAGTTTGTTTGACAAGTGTGTGTAAACGTGAAAATTGTGTGCTGTGTTTTGACAGCATGGTGATGTGAAATTGACATCAGTGTAAAGGAGGACAATCAGAGAGCTAATATGATAAGGCAATCCTAAGTAGTGATAAATGGAGTCAGGAGATTGGGAACAGAAGTAGTGGTTGTGAAATTCGTGCCTCGTTTTTGATTTTTAGCAATTAAAAAAAACTGTAATATCAGTTTATCGGTATCGGTGAATATCGGTTATCGGGCATAACAGTGATCTTGATATCGAATACTAATATCAGCCCACAAATTTCATATCGGTGCATCACTACTTTTTTTTTAACTGTTGCCCCAGTTTTCTCACATAGTCATCCAAACACCTTGATTAAAGCAAATCACCTGAAGAGGAGCACCACAGCAAGCACATATGAGTTTTACACAGTAAAGGTGTATATTTTACCTCTCAACAGCATTTTCCTTATTAGTGTTTTGATGACTCCCGTTTCCTCCTGGGGTAAGCCAACCTGAACTTTCCTCTTATTAAAGTGCTGCCTGGTTTAGAGAGAGATGACAGGTGCTGATGTAATTGGATGTTATTGAAGCTCGCTCTGACTCCATGTCCTGATATTGAGCTGTTCCTCTTGACGCTGTAATCTTCCCTTTTTTCCCATGGCATTGTCTCTCTGCTCAAACATTAGCTGGTCACACTTACATGTGCTAAGAATCATTAAACCTGAAAGCACTGAGAGAGTTTTCAGCATCATGAAGCTATCCATTGACTCTTCCAGATACAAAGTGTAGCTGTAGAACAGGAGAAGCAAGACTGCACACTAAACTTCTTTCCTTGTTCGGCTGTCTCAATCTGCCACACACTTTCCCGTCTTATTCACACACCTCACCACTTAACCTCTCCCCATTCTCTCTTAACCTGTGTCTTCTAAGCCTGCTCTTGCTGAAACCACTTGCTACCTGTTTGTCTCTTCTGTTGTCTCCTTCTATCATCAATGTCTGTACCCTTCCGTCTGCCTCATCTCTAATCTCTTAAACAGGAATGATTTGCTGGAGCCGATTCCAAAGCAGTAGAACAGAATATTTAGTTTGTATTCTCTGGACTTTTGGTCAGTCTCATTTCATATTTTTTTCTGTCTGTTTTTGCTCTCTTCTGGAATCCATTATTTGACTAGTGTCAAACATTTAACCCTCTCTTATCAAATCTGTCATCCATACTTAATGCCTGATCCACCTTTCGTCTGTCTTCACTCCATCAAACTCACAATCCAGTCTCCAAAGTTTATTTTGGGTTGAGTGGTATTTAAGATTCAATGGTTCCTATAGGAAAAAGAACATTTTTGAAATGATTTATATGAAAAGGATCTTGTGCATTTCAGTCTGGACAGGGTAGGTCTGTCATTAACTGCCCTGAAGTGGTTCTCCTCTTATCTATCTGAGTGTTCTTTCTCTGTAGCTGTCTCCAAGTTTTGGTCCTCCATCACATCTCTCACGCACGGTGTCCCACAAGGTTCTGTGCTGGGGCCTCTACTCTTCCTCCTCTATTTGCTCCCTCTCCAGTAAACTCTCACCCTGGATTCTCATGTTAGTTCTCTTGTTTACTCTTCCTTCTTCCATCTCAGGAACATTGCTAAGATGAGTCCCATTCTGTCCCGCTCTGAAACTGAGACTGTTTTCCACACCCTCATCTCCTCAGGCTTAGACTACTGTAACTAGTTTTTCACTTGTCTGAGCAAAACCTCCCTGAACCGTCTACAGGTGGTTCAGAAGGTCTGTGCTCGGCTTCTAACCACGTCCTTCAAACACACCCACATCACCCCGCTTCTCCTCCAGCTTCACTGGCTGCCAGTCTGGTTCTGGTCTTTAGGGCCTTACATGAACAAACACCATCATACATTGGTGATCTTCTCAGTCCCTACATCCCCAGGAGGTCCCTGAGGTCCAGGGACCAAAGTCTACTGGTTGTGCAGCGCACCAGGCTAATGCTTGGTTTATGCTTGACGCATTCACTTTCCGCTTGGTGATGTGGGTCATGGATGCAACGTGCTTCACAACTTGCAGCGTTTATGGTTCATGCAGCTTGCCTCTGCGGTGAGCCAATATTCTCCGAAACTGAACGGGACAGCATGGAGCTGTTCGGCATGCATCCAACACTACACCGTAGTAGAAGTAAAAATGACTGTTGGTTACAACATGGCATTCCAGCATTTTTAACAGCGTCCTCGTCTTTTCCGACAGTGCGAGCTATTTCTCTCCAAGAATTATTAACAACCGTTGATCACGGTGATCTCTGAGAGCTGAATCATACAAATGTCTGTATTTACGAACCTCTGCCATACTAGTTCTTGCCGGTCCGCCATGTTTATCCGCGTCTGACAATCCGCGTGGTTAGAAAATTTCCTAGGTGCGCGGTGCAGAAAATTTTGGGCCGTGCGGAGACGCGGTGGAGGGGCGTGGTTGTTAAAATGAAGCAATTTCGCCGCGCGGAGCCATGCAGACCTCGCGGACGTGTCAAGCATAAACCAACCTTAAGGATCAAAGGTGACAGATCATTTTGTGCTGTGGCCCCCAGACTCTGGAACTATCTCCCCCTGAGCCTGAGATCAGTGGACTCAGTGGTCTCCTTTAAAAAGCAGCTGAAACCTCACCTGTTCAAGCTGACTTTGGTGTGAGCTTCAGTTGAATCTTCATCGCTGCCTTGTCTTCTTTCTGCCATTCTGCCTATCCTGGCATCCATTAATTGCCTTTTCTCTTTTAAACCTTGAATGAAACTGCTAAAACAGTGTCCCTCAAGGACCAGAGTTTGGATTTTGCTTAGGTGTAACATGTTAAAGCTGAACCACTTTGAAAGAAGAGATACTTTTCATGGGACCCTTCCAAAAAGAATTGCACAAGTTAGTAATTAAGTAATTTTATTTTTATAGCACTTATCACAGACATAGAATCACATAGTGCTTCACATAGGTCAAAACTAAATAAAACACAATGAACTCAGAACAGAAATAGATTAAAATCAGAAAGAATAAAATCATTAAATTATAAAATTTCGTAAACAGATGAAAGATTACAATTTTGAATTAAAAATAAGAAAATATAAGGTTTAGGTTAAAGCAGCTTTAAATAAAAGGGTCTTGAGCTGTTTTTTAAAAGTGTCCAGACTGTCAATGCTACGTGAGGATAAAAGAAGATAATTCCAAAGTCGGGGTGCAACAGTCTGGAAGGAGCGATCACCTCGACTTTTATATCTGGTCTTTGGAACTTCTAGAAGTTTCTGGTGGGTGGATCTGAGGGCTCGGGTTGGAGCATAAGGCTTTAACAGTTCAGAAATATAAGGAGGAGCTTGACCATGTAGAGCAGCGGTACTCAATAGGTGGCTGGCGGGCCACGTCCGGCTCGCAAGCCATCTGCTTCTGGTCCCCGAATCCCGGGCGCACCCGCCACCCCGACCCCCGACGGCCGATCGGGAAGTGTAGGATAGAGCTGAGGAAAAAAATCAAATGATCAATGCATCGAGATGCAGACATAAACGATTCTGCGTCGTAGAAGAGTATGCTATAATCAATTATAGTGGAATGTAGTTATGATATTTTAACAGCGAAACCAGGGTAGCATCCAAATCTGTCAGAATGGGTGTTCTCCACATTTTCTGGGTAGGAAACTTTGGTCCGCCTTTATGTGGTACTGCAGGGCTGAGCATTGGAGTTGTAACCTGAGACCGAACCAGACCGGAATCAGTCCGATCGGTTCTGTTGGAATTGGGCAGTGAATTATGTTAATTGAGCGAGTTGTCGTGCGGCGCGCTCCGCTCGCTCAATCAGCGACTGAGAGACAGAGAGAGAGAGAGAGAGAGAGAGAGAGAGAGAGAGAGAGAGAGAGAGAGAGAGAGAGAGAGAAAGAGAGAGAGAGAGAGAGAGAGAGAGAGAGAGAGAGAGAACTGGAGGACACTCCTCCAAACACACATTATTATTTTCATAATTTCATTTTTATTTCTCCTAGAAGCGCTCAGGCAGACCGAGTGTTGTGGTAAAGGGAGATCCGGTCCTGTGGAGGGAGCAGAGGAAAGTAACAGCAGCTGCAGCGACATCAACTGTCTCTTTTGTTTAGGGACGCAAATAAGTTAAAAGGAGAGAGAAAATTGTCATGGTCTGCATCTGCGTCTTCCTTCATGTGTCTCCTGATGTTTCTCCATCCCTCTTTAGATTCCCTTCTGTGTCTCATAGCGCCCTCATGTGTCCTTTGTCTGCATCTCATTTATGTGTCTTCTGTTTGTAGGCCTTCATATCAGTCCCTCAGGTCCGGTGTTCATTTAGTCATCCTCAGCCCCTCCAGTTGTAGCTCCAGTCTCTTTGTCCCCATCTCGGTGTGTGTGTGTCACTCCCCAGCTCAGTGTGTGTGTGTGTGTGTGTGTGTGTGTGTGTGTGTGTGTGTGTGTGTGTGTGTGTGTGTGTGTGTGTGTGTGTGTGTGTGTGTGTGTGTGTGTGTGAGTGTGTGTGTATGTCCACTCCCCAGCTCAGTATATGTGTGTGTGAGAGTCCTTCCCTCAGTCTTTAGGTTTAGTTCTGTGTTTTAGAGTTTTAGGTTTATTTGTCCTCCTCTGGTTCTGTTTCCCCTATTTAGATAATTATATTCACCTGTCTTCGCTCCAGCCCTCACTCCACACACCTGCTGCCTGTTTCCCTTATTACTCCTCCCTGCGTATTTAAGCCCTGTCTTGTCTCTGTTTTGTGTCGGTCCATTGTATTACTGTCAGCGTTTGTTCGTGCTCTATGTTGAGCTTTACGTCTCCAGGTTTTGGTGCTCTTGATGAGCTTTCAGTGTCCTGAGTTCCTGGACTTTTGATTTTTGGTTTCCTGCCCCTTTGGGATTTTTGTGGGCGCATCTTCCTAAATAAAGGATTTAATTTTAAACGCTCCTGCCTCGTGTCATCTGGGGTCATCTGCATATTTGGTCCTAACCTCCTCCTTACTTCAGAACTTGACAGAAATAGAATACAGAAGTTTTTGTTCCACTTTATTATTTTGTTTCATGATGATAAACTGATGTTAAATTCAGCTTAAAGAGAAACTGGGAGGAAGCTTTGGTTCATTTTAAGTTACAGGAGATCTTGTTTCTCTGCTCCTCCAGAGACAGCATGGGTATGAGGGTTACATGGTGAGGGTCACACAGGACAGAATAGTGCAGTCACACAGCTGAGCTGGAGGGGGGACAGGTGTTGTCCTTTAAATTGCAAGCTTATGTTTTGTGCATTACAGCCAGTGATCCAAACAACAGCAGCAGCTGGCCTGGACCTGGCTTATGCACATTTTGGACATGGAGAGCACCTGCAGTGCTGCTGCTAAGGATAAAATTATGAATTCCAGCAGCATTATCACAGCATTGTACCACTTCATGCTCACACAGAACAAGTAAACCCCGCCACACACACACACACACACACACACACACACACACACACACACACACACACACACACACACACACACACACACACACACACAGCCTGAAGTGCAGAATACGGAATGCAGAGTATCAACGGGGGCAGATCTAGACAGTGTTCTGTGACAGTGTGAGCGTCCTCTCACTGTAATCCGATTGATCATACGCCCTGGCTACTTGGTCCAGCCGGACTAAAGCATTTACTTAATTTCTTTGTCTGCGATTAGTCATACACAATGGTGAAATTACATCTTCACATTTGACCCATGCTTGCAGGAAGCAATGAGTGGCAGCAGTGGCTGCACTCACAAACTATTTAGTGGTTTATGTCATGGTTTTATCCCCCCAATTCAACCATTCAAAGCTGAGTACCATTTAAAGCTGAGTGTCAAATGGGGAGGGATTGGGTCTTTTATTTTTATTTATTTATTTTGCTATTTTTTCTGTTACATTATTTTATGGAAATTATAAAGCAAAAATAAAAGACACATAAAGGTAGGAAAAGCCAGGAAGCCAGGACAACATGAGATCCATCTAACTAAAGTTATTACATATCAAAATAGCAAAATAGCAAAAATGACTGCCTTGGGAGTAATAGTGTTAAGACATGTGTAGAAAACGCCCAAGTCCATACTTAAGAGAGCACCATGTGAGCACCTGTGTGTGTATACACACTTGTATACTGTATGTAAGGTCTCTCTGTAGGAGCGTCCAAAAATGAGTGTGAGGGGTCACATATCTGCTCCCAAAGATGTGTAGAAGGCAGAGGGAGCTCCAAGTCCCAGAGATCCAGGAAGTGCCCCAGAGCGCAGGGATCCCTGGGAGACTATAACTGGAGAAGCCCCAGCTTCCCCTCAAGAGACGAAGAGGATTGCCCTGAGAGGCCTCAACCAGCAGCCGGTAGACTACGGGAGATAATAGTGGCAAGCCCACAGACCCGCCTGCAGCCTCCGCCTCCACCTCCACCTCCAAGCCAACTTGGCCCGGGACCCAGCGCCCCGGAACTAAGGAGCGACCAGCCCCACCGGGGACCCAACAGAGCCCAAGGGTGCAGATCCCACCACGCAGCCACTGGGAGCAACCAGACAGATGCCAAAAATCTTAAGCCTCCCGAACTGGGGAGCCGCAAATACACAGGCAGACCAAGGCTTCACTCTCAGCACCAAATGTGGCAGGGGGAGGGCAGGCGAAGATGTGTAGTAGCACAGGAAGACCCAAGAGAGGGGAGGAGTCCAAAACCCCACCTGACATACACAGTCATACATAAACACAGTCACACACTCCCTCACTCATACTCACACATACACATACGCAAACAACTGGAGGCTTACAAAAGTGAACGCTAGACACCCACTCACACCCCCCATGCACACCCTATTCACTCTGGTTCTGGTACTGCTACACAGAGGTTGCTGCACAACCATCCATGGACTACATTTAGCCCCATTCTGCAGGGGTGATAATCAGTGTTGGGAGTAACGCCGTTTAAATATAACGGCGTTTCTAACGGCGCTCTTTTATAGGTAACAGAATCATCTAATTAATTACTTTTCCTGCCGTTGCAACGCCGTTACCGTTACTGGGGACGGAAGAATGTGCGTTACTATGTGCTTGTCGAAAGTTGAGCAGCAGTGTGAGGCTTTCTGACCGCAACACTTCAGCTGCAGCCAGGGAGAGAGAGGTGTCGGTAACACACTTACAAACACGATGATGATTGGCCGGGTGGGCAGAGACCCTCACGGTCTCATTCGCTGCATGTTGTAGTGTAGACACAGCAAGTGAAGGTAATAACGCCGGTTAAAATAACCACGTTAATAAAAAAATATTTCTTTCTATAACAAGCAAACTAATTAATTGCCGTCTTCTTTTTATCAAAACGTCGTTTCTGTTACTGATAAGGAAATGTGTGTGTTAAGCAGCGCGGTGTGTTGAAGCTGTCATCAGCTGATCAGGAGCTAAAGAGGTAGATGTTTTCATCCAACCGCATCACGGCCCGTGAAGAACGAGGAAGACGTGATGAATAGTCTACCGCTGCAGACCCGCAGATTCGCTGCTGCAGGTGGGAATCTGCAGGGTCTGCAGCCGTGCCCTTCTTAGCGTGACAGCGGGACGTCCCAAAGGTCCGCTCACCTGTTCACCGCTCAGACGTCCTGATCTTCTACCTTCCTAGATCATCCAGCTGTAACCTGTTTCTGATCATGTCTTTAGTCCCGCTGTAACACTGATGCATCAGTCTCTAACATCATGGAGCTCAGGTATCAGAACTACCTGTGTGTGTTTACCACCCAGCTTCAGCTCTTCTGTGGTTGGGTCTGACCCAAGTTAATACATTTAAGTCCTCCATCGGATTTGTGTCTCTTCTAGTGTCATTTTAAAGGATATTTATTTATTTATTTAACCGTTACTAGATTCCCAGCAACAGAAATGCTGCTAAAACACACAAGTATGTGAAGCTGGAAAAATTTTGAATACTGTGCAAAATTACATTTATTTCTATAATTTAACTAGACTGAGATACCATTTAAAGGCACGGGAACCTTTACAGGTTTTTCCATTTGCAATTTTAAATTTTAGCCGATTGGGGTCTTGTTAAATATCACACACTGACCTTTTAATAGTCTAGATTAGTGTAATGCTCCTGTTAGTAGTTCCTCCTGTTAAGTGCTTATTTATTTAAATTATTCAGGTTCATAAAAAACATTTGGACATACATTTTATTATGTTCCAGTCATTAGTCATTTATATTGTAGTAATTCTTGCATGCTTTAATGAAAAAACTAACTAAGTAGTTATTTTTGTTGGTAATTAGTTACTTTTATGATCTTGTAACTAAGTTACTGAGTTACTTTTTTGACAAAGTAATCAGTAACTATAACTAATTACTTTTTTAAAGTAACGTTCCCAACACTGGTGATAATAAGCAAGCACCCCCATCCAACACCGAACAAATCAATCCACCGCCTCAGACCCCAACCAGACGGCCAGCTCCCACTCCCCGCCACCACCACAATCCTCTGTGTCTATGTGCAGTTTAAAACTGGAAGTGGGCACCGGCACCCGGGGTGAGGCAGAACGATCCCCCTGTCGAATGCCATTGAGTGTGCTCAATCCCAACGACTTGTGTGTGTTTGTGTGGAATATTAGCGGAAGTGTTTTTTTCTTCTTCCCCGTGTCCTGTCTGGTTGTAAAGCAAACAGAATTGATGTCTGAATGCTGGTGACAAGCCTTACCGATTTACTCTCAGGTGGAGCATCAAAGCTTCTGCTTTAATGTCACGCCTGATACTTAAAACTTGTTTTTTGTATGCTTTCATCAGGGGTGTCAACCTGATGAAGAAATATAAAATCAACGTTGTTTTACTGAACAATCACACGATAATAAATCACAGTGCATTTGGTGCCAACCACAGCCTTAAGACATGTGTTGAAAATGCCCAAGTCCATACTTTTGAGAGCACCATGTGAGCACCTGTGTGTGTACACGCACTTGTATATGTAAGGCTTCTCTAAAGGAGTGTCCAATAGTGAGTGTGAGGGTCCACAGATCTGCCCCCCAAAGATGTGTACAAGATGAAGGGAGCTCCAAGTCCCAGAGATCCAGGTGCTGCCCTCAGAGCGCAGGGACCCCAGAGAGACTGTAACCAGAAAAGCTCCAGCCTTGGCTCATTGGCCTAAGTCCTTCACAGAGCTAGCTCCTCCACTGGCCCCAATAGACACCTGCTTTCCCAAAATACCACCCAGGGCATGGAGACCCTAGCCCATCTCGCCAGGGGCCAAAACAGCAGCATCGCAGGGCTCTACGGAGTCCGAGGGCACCAAACAATTTGTCCAACTTCCAGAATATTTAAAACATAAGACATCCAGGTAAGTCTGGGTCCTCCCCCCTCTGGACATCCCTCCCCCCCATGATGGACCATAGTTGTTACCACCAGCTCTATGAGTCTGGGCCCGGCTCTGCCATGTTTTCCCGCCTTCCTACCGGAAACCTTCAAGTTAGGACCCAATCCCCAGGACCCCACCCAGATCCTCGCGCGGGGCCGGCTGCCCCCCACATCAGCCCCCAGGCCCTCACCCAGATCCACCCAGGGGTGATGCAGCCACCAGGCAGCAACCCATGACCACCACCAATACCCCCCAAGGCCCCACTCACAACCGGCAGTAGTCCACCCCCAAGGCAACCCAAGCACCTCCAGAGCGGGGCAGCAGGCCACCAGCCCATGAACCCCCCAGTAACCCCCCCCCCCAGGGAACGTCTGGATACTCCAGACTCAGACCCTCCTCACCATCAACCACAGCATCCCGCAGGACAATATCAGTGACCCCCCATCAATGCTTTGTGATGGAACCTGTCACGGCTGCCAGCCTGGGGAGTGAAAAGCAGAAGCCAGGATCACCCAGGTCTAGTGATCAGCCGGACACTGCCCCTCCTCCTCCTCTCTTCCAGGCTGCTGAGGAGCACAGCTGAGCTGAATCCTCCTGATGAGCCACACCTAGGATAAAAAGGCGGTGCCTTCAGCAGTCTGGGAGGCAGCAGTGCAGGGGTTCTGCTGTTCTCCAGGCCTCATTTTGTTTTCAACCCCTTTGAGTTGAAGAGTTTTAACTTTGGTAGTTTTAACTCTGAGTGATCCACATGGATCTTTTGTGCATGTCACCTAGTGTTGACTGTGTTCGTTGGTTTTTAAGGTTAACTTTGTTTGTTGCAATTTTATTGACTTCATTTTTAAAACACCTTCTGTTCCGGTAAAACTTTTAACATAAGTTTTAACCAGGTGTTTTATGTCAATGAATTGTTTTAGAACTTTTATCAACTTTGTGGATTTAGAAACACCTTCTGTTTTGGTGAAAATTTTTACAAGTTTTAACCAGGTGTTTTTAATGTTGGTAACTGCTCTTTTGATGTTAACCTTTTTGAGAGTATTTTTGTTTAGCATTATCTTAATAATGCTCACCATCTGTTTGCTTGTGTTTTTAATGCCTTTTTGTACAAAAAACCCCATTTTAAACTCCTCCGCCAGTTTTTATGTTATCCCCATCCTTCACATTTTACCATCTCTTGTCGGGGACGTAACAGAACCAATCAAAGGAGCCCAGAGAGATTGATTTGAAGTGGAAGCAGAGGCTGTCTCAAGTATAATTTGATCTAACAAATATTTCTATATTGGTTAATGCAAAGACTATCTATTTTTCCAATTCATGGGTCTCATTTTTTAAAGTCTTTGGTATGACATGGCTTATGGTTTTGAATCAATTTCCCTCTGGGATTAATAAAGTATTTTTGAATTAAATTGAATTGAATTTTGAACCCCAATCTCCAAGTCCCTGAGCACACTCATACCACACTAAGGTACAGAAATGCATTAAAAATTGTTTAACTTCTAATTGCAACTGATGTGAAAAGAGCAACAAAATAGTGTAGAGGTTTAGTTTTATAAATTTGGGGAAAATACTGAAACACTTTGACGCATCACAGAAGACGCTGACCCATATTTTCAGGCTGTTTTGAATGCTGTGTGGTGTCCATAAGGGTTCTTTCATCACAGTGATGGGCCTACTAAACAGTCTGCAACTCCCCAAACAGAGATTAGAGAATGATTAAGTGATTTCAGAGGAGACCTACGAGTTTATTTTGCATACAAACAACAGAAAAATGCAATTATTTGTTTCTTTTAGCTGTTTTGCTGAGTTATAAAAAGCCATGAATCTTTCAGCACAAATTGACCCATCATACCTTTTTTATTTTTTATTTTCTTCCCCCGTCAGGTCCGGGCCCCAGTCCGCTGGCCTGACAGCCAGCCAGGGTCTCACTTGTCCATCAGTGCTGCATCAGCCTGCCAGTCGCTCAGGCTGTCAGTCAGTCACCCCTAGCTCTCTGCTCAGTAGAGGCAGCCATTAGCAAGGGAGCTTGCATGGAAAAACATTTCCCTTTTGGCCATCGCTCAGAAATGAGGATATTAGTATTCCACACAGCGAGGCACTTTCCAGCACTTTTAATCGCACGGCATTATGCAGCTCCCAAACGTTGCAGAAAATCAATGACATCATAGCCACATAATTGCATGTTACCAAGAGAGGCACGGGATTGCTGCAATTTTGTGCATGTGTGTGTGAGAATGTGAGAACATTCTTGTGGAATCACATTTGTGAGGAAATGCTAGTACATCAGCATATGCTCACTTTGTGAAGAAAACAGTATACATCAAGAGATTGGTCCTGGGAGCTGTTGTTATGTTACACGGCCGTGCACACTGCTGAATATGAGCTCAGCTGAATGGCTGTAATGATAGCACAGAATGAAGTTCATTCTCACACACACTTGGTCTCCTGGGCTTCCTAATATCTGCGGGCGAACACTGTACCATCTGCACTGCTCAGAACATGGCGGAGGAAGAAGATGGGGGAGGAGAGAAAGATCATTCCCATAGTTGTGTTTGCTCCAGTGCTGAGAGTGACCTGCCGCTCCGTTTCCAATTTCAAATTCATGTGCCGAACCCCTCCTTGGGAAACCTCAACACCCCCCTCCTATTTTTTCTTTTACCCTGCTTCTCTCACTCACCTTTCCATCACATCCCAGCCAGATTTCAATTCACTTTTTTCAATTTTGGAATGCTTTGAAGCCAAAAGAAACCACAAGATGCCCTCCTACCTACATGAGACTCCTTCCCATTTTCCCCTCCTGTCCATATTCTTCACAACTGTATCATCAATCTTCCACCTGGACCCTCATAACTCCCAGTCTGGTCTTGCTTATCTCGGTGCTTTCCCTGCTTCCCTCCCAGGTCGTATTATTTTTACATGAAAATCAGGTTTCTGGATGGGGGTGGAGTAAATCTTTTGTGGCTTCCTTGCTCAGCCTCTCCCTCTCCCCTTGACTCTTTTTGGGAAAGCCTGTTTCAAAACAAGCACCAGGCTGCAATGTGATGCTGATGAAATAAACAATAAAGCTCACCCTAAAACTGGAAGTCTGTCATGCCCCTCCCCCAGAACTTCATCCTCTTTTGTTCTGTTTTCCACAGCAGCATTTTCTCCTCTTCTATATTGGGTTTGTTGTTTTGTCAGGGTAGAGTCAGTGAACTTCTTGTAACTGTACCCTGCATCAGTAATGTGTTGTACAGGCACAGGAATCTGTCCAACACATCAAACATATGCAGGTATAGGGGCAGGAGATTTGTGTTGTGTGTCACTGTATAACAACTCCACTAAAGAAAAACAGAGTAAAAGCAACCTTTACATTATTATTATTTTTTTTGCTCTGAGAAGATGAAGATTTAAAGTGAACGTGATAAAATTAAGTTCATTTACATCTATCTCACTCTAAGAGACAATGGTCTATTTACACGTTGTAGTTACTTTTTTAAGCTACACTCTATGAAATGAAATGTAGAATGTACTTAACCAAAATATTTTAATTAGTTCCACTAAAACAATAGTTGCTTCAAGCCCCAGTGTGTAACAACATTCAAGTCCTTAGCACCAGACAGTTTAGCATAGGTGGCCTGCATGCATTAAAAAGACAATGTGTCTTTGTAGCAGTAAGCGCACAGCTTTAGGGGAGAGGGAGACACTCTAGCACGGACAGCTACTTCCGGGGGTCACACACAGAAAACACCACACACCAGTTTCCAACCAACTGTACATTTATTTATGGTTTCTGCTGCTTCCCGCAGTCAGCGTCTCGCTCAGGAAATCGAGAGCCTTCTGTCTGTGTCATGTAAATTTATGTAGAATGGGTCTGATCAGTCATTTGCAGCAGCTGTGCCTTTTCACTGGAGTGATGCCGCACCAACTACGTCTGCCACGTCATTCGTCTCCCTCTCCCCCGTGACCATGTGTACATCACAACAGTTCTAAGCTTTCAATCCTCAATGACGTAACGTCCAGCAGTGGTCAGTTTAGGTACAGTCTGACCTTTCAACATCTATTCAACATCTGGTCAGAAAGGAGACACAACACTGTATGTGTTCCTTTTAAATGAGCCTGCCTTCATAACAGCTGGGACTCACAGACTCTGCAAGTCTGAAAGATAAACAATAACTTTCTTTCCCAAGGTCCCATCTGTCTGCTTCCACAGAAGGAAGAACTCCAGCTCGAATCAGTTGCTAAATTCACGAATGATTTCCTAAATCAATATGAACTTCTTCCATGAATTAAAATCTAGATAATCATTAAATAAACATTTGTTTATTAGTACTTATAATAACTATAGTATAATGAAATGCTTCATTAATCTGTGCTCACTGAATGGATGTCATGTTATGTTTGTTTGCTAGAACCTGCAATGTGTTCAACATGTTTTAACGACGAGGTCCTCACACCTGCACTCACACAATAACAAGTAAGGTTAAGTTAAACTCCAACACAGTATTAAACCAGTCAGAACATCCTGTATCAAGAAGGCATTTTTCTGAGTTGTCTTCGTAACATCTTTCAAACTTGTAAGCCTCTGATTGGCTGTGCAAGTCATAACATCAAAACCTTAAAACTGGATCATCCTGAGTGATTCGACAGTTCTAGAGGATCGCTTCAGGCCGGCCACCTGTAGTAAACCTCTTTAACCATCAAAGATTTTGACACGTCGTCAAGACCTTTTCACACTTGCAAAGTTGATGAGCAAACAGTTCCTGCAGAAACAAATCTGATATTGTTAGACTCCTTAAGAGTCCGCCAGACGCACAGTTCCATCCAGCTGTTGTGACCCGAGACATCTCTGGACTGAAGAGTCGGTACCACGGTATTCTACAGCCCTCCGGTGCCAGAGGTCAGCCGACCCCTGCGACTTTCAGATCCACCAAGAAGGTCTCTCCAAAACGGCTGAAGTAGACATGACAGATTGCGTCTGATGTGCTTCTGATGATAACAACTTTTTAGCTTTGAGCAAACCAAATTCTTTTCACCAGAACTCAGCTTACTTTGATAAGGAAGCTCTGACTGACATTGCATTCACACATAGGTTCCTTCATCACGTTTTAGTTACATCCACTCACAGTAAATGCTTAGTAAATTAGTCATGGTTTAATTGTTTTTAAAATAAATTCTTACTTTATGAACGTGACTCTTTCTTGAAGTAACACGAAGTGTGGTTTATCACTGAAAAAGCAAAGAACCCAGATCTTCTGAATTAAATCCTAGAATCTTTTTAATAATTACAATAAAGACCTAGCAGGTTAATATTTTATATTTATATAGAATATTACATCTTCCTGGTCAAAACAAATAAAAATCATCCATTTGCCTACGCTACAACGTGTAGTTAAAATGATTGTCAAGCCTGCCTGAGAGTCTTGATCCATCCAAATTTCAATTTTGAAAAATGCACCACTATTAGGCATTGCCTAGCAGACCGAGAAGGTGGAGCTGGAGCAGTGGCAAAGACGGGTGGCTAACAAGGCAACGCTAGCTCTTTTGACTCTGAGCAGTCATTAGAAGTGGAGGACTTTTCTCCCCCTCCTTACCCAGACGATCGAGAAGAAAGGGACTAAGTCTATTTGGAGGAGACAATCGGACCTGAGTCTAATTTTTTTTAGTTTGTCAGTTGCCTGAAACCACCAGAGCCAACCCAGCAAGGACCAGCTCTGAGTGGTAGGTAGCCATTAGCCATAGCATTAGCTTAGCTGCAGGGGGCACCAAGGTCCTACTATCCAGCATGTTTTAGAGGTTTATCTGCTTCAACATACCTGATTTTCATTAGCAGAAAATTGCTGAGCTGTTGAAGCAGGGAAACAACTGAAACATGCTGGATAGCAGGTCTCCAGGACACGGCCACCTACCCTGAGCTAAAGTTACTATCTGCTGCAGAGAAATGCTCAAGCTTTAAATAAAAAGTACCCTATGACAAACATATTATGTAAACATTTATTTTACACAATCACAAACATCCCCTAAAATTGCCCTGGTTTTATTATTTATTTACTGATACCAGCTGTTCTCTTGGTCATATGTGTTTCTCTGGTGTCAGCAGCTGGGTCTTCTCTTGTGCTGCCTTAAAGATCAGGAGCTTCCAGAAGAATGTCCCTTTGAAGGATTCCTCCCTCCTGTGGACTTCAGTTATTAATATTCAATTTATTAATTAAATAAATGTCAGTTCATATATTTCCTGTTTTTGCTCATGTCCATAAATATGTAAACGCACATTTGGGTTTAAAATGAGCTTTTAACAGTGAAGTGTGTCAGGTTCGTTGGCAGATCTGAAGCGTGACTGAGAGTTCTGTTGCCCAGATGCGGAGAGACGGAGATAACCGGCGTGGTTATTTCCTGTAGGTGTAGCTTGAGGGTTTAGAGGGCTGGTAAGCCTGGAGACTCGATGCAAAGTCTGGTGAGAACGATGACTGAGCAATGAATGAAACGCCGGCACTTCCTTAAGTAGTGTCGGCGTGATGACGTCAGTCGCCACGTTAGTGGCAGGAATGAATGGAATGATGTCAGCTGGAGGAGTTCGTGACAGGACCCCCCCCCTCTAGGGACGGCACCCGAAGTCCCAGGACGGCGGGCCCAGAAGTCTGTTAACAGGGCAGGATCGACAAACGAGCTCGTGGGCTCCCAAGAGCGTTCCTCAGGCCCGTACCCCTCCCAGTCCACGAGGTACTGCCAACCTCGTCCCCGGCGGCGGGCGTCCAGTATCCTGCGGACCGTGTAGGTGCGATCCGCCTCAACACCGCGGGGCGGAGGCACCCGGACCGGTGGAGGGTGGAGAGGAGAGGAGATCACCGGCTTAAGCTGGGAGACGTGAAAGACCGGGTGGATCCGGAGAGTAGCCGGGAGGCGTAGACGGCAGGTGACTGGATTGATGACCTTGAGGACAGGGAACGGACCCAGGAAGCGAGGAGTGAGCTTCCGGGAGCCAGCCGGCATCCTCAGGTTAGCGGAGGAGAGCCACACCTGGTCGCCAGACCGGAAGACGGGGCCAGGCCGGTGGCGGCGGCGATGCTGACGGGCATACTCCGTGTTGGCCCGGGTGATGGCCGCACGGGCCCGGATCCAGGCAAGCCGACAGCGGTGGACCAGCGTCTGGGCAGCAGGGACCTCCACCTCGGGCACCTGATGATCAAACAGAGGAGGCTGATAACCGTAACAGGTCTCGAAGGGAGACAGACTCGTGGCAGAGGAGGTCTGGAGGTTGTGTGACAGCTCCGCCCACAGGAGGAAGCGGGGCCAGGTGGTCGGCTGGGACGAAGCGAAGCAGCGCAGGTAGCATCCAAGCTGCTGGTTAGCTCTCTCTGTCTGACCGTTTGTCTGCGGGTGGTATCCAGAGCACAGACTGGTGGAAGCACCGACCAGGCGACAGAACGCCTTCCAGAAGCGTGAGACGAACTGGGGTCCTCGGTCGGAAACCACGTCCTGAGGGAAACCATGGAGCCGCACCACCTGTTCCAGGAGCAGTTCGGCCGTTCTCTTGGCAGTGGGGAGGCCGGCCAGGGCCACTAAGTGCACGGCCTTGGAGAAACGGTCCGTGATAGTCATTATAGTGTCCAGGTGGTCGACCACCGGCAGTCCCGTGACAAAGTCCAGCCCGATGTGTGACCACGGCCGTTTGGGCACAGGGAGAGGCTGCAACTCTCCAGCGCCGGGTCGGTTGGAGGACTTGGAGCGAGCACACACATCACATGCAGCTGTGAACTCGTGGACGTCCCTCCTCATGGACGGCCACCAGAGAGCCCGACGGAGGAACTGGAGGGTACGGGCTTGTCCTTGATGTCCCGCGAGCCGCGAACAATGCCCCCACGTGAGCGCCTCTTGCCGGCAGGAGGCGGGAACGTAGAGACGGTTCGGTGGGGTCTCCGGCGGCGCTGGATCGCCAGGAAGTGCCGCCTGTATGGACTGCTCCAACGGCCATTGGAGGGAGGCCAGGAAGCGTTGAGTCGGCAGAATGGTCCGAGGCTCCGGGGGGGCGGCATCTGGTGCGAAACGCCGAGAGAGAGCGTCCGCCTTGAGGTTCTTGGAGCCGGGCCGGTAGGCGATATGGAAGTGGTACAGCTCGAAAAAGAGGGCCCACCGAGCCTGACGTGGGTTGAGCTGGCGGGCAGTCTGTAGATGAATGAGATTCTGGTGGTCGGTCCAGATCAGAAAGGGATCGGTGGTCCCCAGGAGCCACTGCCTCCATTCCTCCAGCGCCCATTTTATTGCCAGCAGCTCTCTGTCGCCGACCCCGTAGTTCTGCTGTGTGGGGGAAAACTTCCAGGAGAAGTAGGCACATGGGTGGAGCTTAGAGTCTGGACCCCGTTGCGAGAGAACGGCCCCCGCTCCCACATCTGAGGCGTCCACCTCCACGACGAAGGGCCGGGTCTGGTCCGGGTGGAGGAGGATGGGTTCCTTAGTGAAACGTCCGACCAGCTCATGGAAAGCACGGACAGCCTCTGGAGTAAGGCGAAAAGGGCGAGGCTGATTGGTGGTTTTGGTGAGTGAGGTCAGTGGTGCTGCGAGGGAGCTGAAGTTGCGTATAAACCTCCGGTAAAAGTTCGAGAAACCCAGGAAGCTTTGCAGCTGCTTCAGGGTCGTGGGTAGAGGCCACTGAGCTATGGCCTGAACCTTCTGGGGGTCCATCTTCAGGCCCTGGGAGGAGATGGTAAAACCCAGGAAGGAGGTGGACTCCTGGTGAAACGCACACTTCTCCAGTTTGCAGTAAAGTCCATGGTCCAGGAGGCGGGACAGAACCGCTCGAACATGACAGATGTGCTCTTCGGCCGTGCGGGAGTAGATGAGGATGCCATCTAGATAGACAAAGACCCAGCGGCCCAACATGTCTCTCAGCACATCTGTAATGAACCACTGGAAGACGGCGGGGCTGTTGCAGAGTCCAAAAGGCATCACCAAATATTCATAGTGGCCAGTGGGCGTGATAAAAGCGGTCTTCCACTCCTCACCTTCCTTAATACGGATGAGGTTATAGGCGCTGCGCAGATCCAGTTTAGTGAACACTGCGGCTTGTGTGATGGCGTCCAGAGCGGTGCCCATTAGAGGGAGAGGGTGACGGTCCCTGATCGTTATTTTATTTAACCCTCGATAGTCTATGCAGGGCCGGAGATCCCCCTCCTTCTTCTTAACAAAGAAAAACCCCGCGGCCCCGGGGGATGTTGAGGGTCGGATGAATCCCTTCTGCAGGGCATCAGTTATATAATTGTCCATAGCCCGGGTTTCCGCCGAAGAGAGGGAGAACAGGCGACCCCGAGGGTCGTAGGGTCGGTGAGGAGGTAACCTGGTAGTGGGTTCTTTAGCGAAGACCTGAGCGAGGTCGTGGTATTGAGGAGGGATGAGCGTCAGGTCTACGTCTGTGGGAGTGGCTGCTCTGGTCCGAGGTGCAGGGGAGTCCCGGTGGTTATGGCAACCCGTGCCCCAGGCCAGGACTTTACTGGTGGACCAGGAGATGTGAGGCTCATGGCGGCAGAACCAGGAATGACCCAGGATGAGTGGCGTGGCCGGAGCCTGGATGACCAGGAAGTGGAGGGTCTCCCGGTGTTGGTCAATAGTCATGTGGAGACCCTGAGTTCGGTGGGTGAGAGGGTACGGCATGATGGGCCGGCCGTCCACAGAGGTCACGGGAATGGGTCGGTCGAGGGCGGTGAGGGGTATCTTGAGCCGAGTAACCAGTCCGTGATCGATAAAACACTCTGCAGCCCCAGTGTCTAAAAGTGCCTCCAGTCTGGTCGGGCCTTGGTCCAGGTGGAGGGAGACCGGGAGAGTGATTCGGTGTGGAGCCGGAAAGGTGGAGACTCCGGGTGGGACAGCTCCTACTCCGACCCGGAGGGACCTTTTCCCGGTCGTTTTGGGCACGTGCCACGGTGGTGACCCAAATCCCCACAGTAAGCGCATCTTCCCTCCTGGTAGCGCAGTGCCCGTTCCTCAGGGGGAAGATGTCCCAGCTGCATCGGCTCCTCCGTCAGTTGGTGAGCCGGCCGGCGGGGTGACGTCCTGGTGTGTACTGGGGCTGACATGGTGCTCGGCCAGTTCAGGATGCAGCGGTCCAGTTGGAGAGCCAGATCCACTGCCAGGTCCAGGGAGGTTGGGACCTCGTGCCCGATCATGCCCTCCCGGATTCTCGGCGACAGTCCCTCCAGGTAAACGGCCTTTAGGGCGGCGTCATCCCACCTCAACCGAGCTGCTGTCGTCCGGAAGCGAGAGGTGTACTGAGCTGCCGTCTGGGAGCCCTGGCGAAGCTGAAGCGGCCGCGTCTCGTCCGAGACCTCGCTGCTGGGGTGCACAAAAGTCTTTTTCATCTCCTTTACAAAAGTCTCATAGTCATTGCAGGCAGGAGATTTCTGATTGTAAAGAGCCGCCGCCCATTCACCGGCTCGACCTGTCAGCAGTGAGGTCAGCAGGGCGACACGAGAGCAGGATGTGGGGTAGCGTGCCGGTTGGCACTCGAAAGTCATGGCCAGGGTCGCCAACATGCCCTCCGGGGATCCCCTGGTTCCGTCCCACTTCTCTGGAAGGCTGAGGCGTGGTTCCATCCTGTCAGGAACAGCTGCGGTCTGACGTTGCAGAGCGGTGGTCAGCTGGAGTACTAGCTCGGTGAGTGACTCGATCTTAGTTGCTTGGCGATCAGCTATGGCACTGAGCTGGTTCATTTCTGCCGTATGCTGATCCAAGGTTGCGCGCTGTTGAGCCACTTCGGCACGCAGACGCGCGAACTCCGCTGGGTCAACTTTTGGCTCAGTCATCCTGTCAGGTTCGTTGGCAGATCTGAAGCGTGACTGAGAGTTCTGTTGCCCAGACGCGGAGAGACGGAGATAACCGGCGTGGTTATTTCCTGTAGGTGTAGCTTGAGGGTTTAGAGGGCTGGTAAGCCTGGAGACTCGATGCAAAGTCTGGTGAGAACGATGACTGAGCAATGAATGAAACGCCGGCACTTCCTTAAGTAGTGTCGGCGTGATGACGTCAGTCGCCACGTTAGTGGCAGGAATGAATGGAATGCAGTCAGCTGGAGGAGTTCGTGACAAAGTGCTAATTTAATTCAATACATTAGAGCTAGTAAATGTGCATCAAAGCAATGATAATTTACTAAATGTGATATATAAATATCTATTAAAATATAAACAAAACTGGAATTCTAATGAGACATTTTGGCAGCACAAAGAACTTGTTAAACACTTACAGCATTTATTATAATTGTAGGCAGACAGGAGACAGGGTTGGATGGTGGTTCTCAGTCATCGAAGGATGGCCAAAGACTTTCCAGGACGAGGAGATGAGGTGTGATGTCTTCAAGGAGAGAGATTTCCAGAGATCTGTAGAAAAAAGAACGTGCATTTCAAGAAAAGAATTAGGAGAGCCGTGGCCACCATCTTATTTATTCTGCCAGATTAGCTGATAGGTTACATGTGTGTGTGAGGATGCATCTGCTCTTATAGCCAGTTGACAGGAGTTGTCAGGTGGCCAGCAGTAATAAACACCCAGGCTAATGATGAGATGCATAAAGAAAACGAATCCAGGACAGTGTACAATAATAGCATTAATAATAATAAGCTGTGGTTTTGCTCACCTTGTGTGCTCTTGTAGAATCTTGATGCGTGCCTCATGTTGTAGCTTCCATATTTCACTGAGTGTCCTACAAGAATGCAAGTTATTAGTTAATTTACTTTTGATACCAAAGAAAAAAACATTTAATCTAAAAATATTTGACTAGGTGAATCAGGTCGCACATCACCACCAAGAGTCACAGGGCCAGAATCAGTAGTTTCCTACATGATGTCATGCTGTAATCCAGCTCCAAGCTCACAGCAGTAATAAAACATAAACTTAGTGTAGCGTCATGAATGGCCTCATATTTGTGACCCAAAGGTCACACTTTCCCAGCTGGGTCAAGCCGTGACCTTTGCTCCACTGATTACCCATCAGGAGCCGGGATGTCTGCTAAACACTATCTTTATCTGGCTGCTGTTCCGTCCCAAGATGGACACTTCAAGATTTTAAAATAATTTTAAAATAATTATTTAATTAACTGTTTTAGTGTTTATTACAATCATCATAAATCATCATAAATCATCTTGGTTCAGTATAAATGTATTTAATTACTGAAATGACTTATTATTCTTTGGGTTAATAATAATTATTATTCATGATAATCAGTAATGTGTGATCATCAACCAGAAGGTCATTGGCACGTGTACACCTCATGCAGGACTGGATCCAGGGTAAAGTTAAACCACCTCACATGTCTTTAACAACAAGCTTTCTGACGCTGAGAGGGCATGTTCTGAGGTTTTGTTAAAACCAGATCTCCGCAGCTGAAGTTCAGTTCTTGAACCCACCAGAGGACGAGGGTCGGCCATCCCAGCCTCACTAAGCATTCTGTCACGCTGATAGAATTGCTCCGAATGGACGAAACTGTTTCCAGCTGACGCAAAAACTCCTTCAGAGTTATTGATTTTGAGACACAAATAGTTTCATCAGTCATGCGGCCCACGGAGACATCTCAGGACCGATTTAAGATGCACCGAAGTCGCTCTACCAACCTCGTGCTCGGAGGAAACAATCTCCTGACATCTCGGATCCACGGAAGGTCTCCTGAACTGGATGAGGTAGACATTGTCCGACAGATGGCGTCTGTATTCTGTTCTCTAAGAAACATCAGTTAGCTCTAAAACAACGTATTCACCCAGAACGTGCTTCTCTCTGAAAGAAACCTTCTGAGATTCATTCACGCATCCAAACCTTGCGTTTCACTTTAGCTTTTCATTCAGACACAGGTAAAGCTTTTAATAACAAGTTTTAATATCAAGCTGTTACAAATTGTCAGTTACAAATTGTCATTTTTAAAAGTGTTATTAATAAATTCTTAATTTCTTAAAACCTGACTCTTCTTTGAAATGAAACACAGAATGGTATATATTTTGGTTATTGAATAAGCAAAGATTCCTTTAAACTTCTGTTTCAATAAACTTTTGCAAAAATTTAATTATCTTAAAATTAAAAAGTAATCTTCGGATTAAATATAGACCAAGCTCGTTGGCTTATGAAATTCTATCGAATATATTAATATCCTAGATATTTATATATGATAGAAGCTTCATTTGCTAACTTGTTTGATCTCTTCAGAATCTAACAAAGCTGATAGCAAACAGCGTTAATTCTAGTATGTAGTTTAACCACGCTACATTAGATTATGTTAAAACTTGAAGGTTGTAACAAAGATTACATGATGATTAAAAATAAGTTATCTTTACTACACTTGCAAGGCTTCGTGCCAGTCTGGACCATTTACAGCTGGGTTAATTTAGCCTGAAAATAAATTATATATAATCTCACAGTGTTGTGGGAGGTAGCTTCCAGAGATGATGAGAAATGCTGTGGAAAGCAGAGCAAGGATGGAGCAACAGGTTTTTCTGTTGGAAGATCAGGGGGTCCTAAGGTAAAATGGGACTTTAGTGTGAGCCTGGTAAGCCACTCCTTGGTGTGCTCCAGTGGTGACCAGCAATGCTGAGATGTGAGAACAAAACAGAATACAGATATTATTAGTTACAATTGTTATTTATACTATTTTCTACCTGGAACAGTTCATGTTCTTGCACTGTCATTCAGATGGAAGATGGGATCAGAAGATGACGCGTCACACCTTTGTTCAGCTGTGGACAGACTCCTCTGGACTTTCTCGAAAAGGAATTCCGATCATGGCCTCAGTGTCACAAACACACTGCTACAGGGAGCTCTGAGCAGGGTGGCTATGAAAAAACAAAGAAACAGCAAATATATTTTATAGTTGTTTTAAAAGCAGCAACACATGTGTGTAACAATAAGCTGAAACTATTACATAATGTTAAAACTAGAAGGTTGTCACGTTGAGATGTAGTTGGAGGCGGACCATGTGTAGTGGAGCTGACCAGGAGGCAAAAAAGGCAGGCATGGATGAAGTAAAAAAAATTATGTAATGGTAATGGGAATGGGAATGAACAGCACGAGACAACGATGACAAACAAACCACAATGCTCTGACACAGGACATACAAGACGGGAGGTATAAATACACTGGGGAAAATCAGGAACACATGGGCAGGTAACAAGGGGCAGGTGAAACCAATAGGGACTAATCAAGGGCAGGGGCAGATCATGACAGTACCACCAAACTGCCTACTATATGTCCTTTATAAAATGGGTGGTGAGTGGTCTGACAGCTCCAAGAGCTACTTTTGACCATACCTGCCACATACTTTGAGATTTATTAGCTTGTTCATAATTAGCATGACTACAAACCAGAAAATGAGAGAGAGAGAGAGAGAGAGAGAGAGAGAGAGAGAGAGAGAGAGAGAGAGAGAGAGAGATGTATAAATATATTCTATTTTGTTTCGATAGACGCTGGTGAAAAAGAATAATAAAGAGGACAAGTGTGAACGAATACACAGAGTTTGATAGTAGACAAGTAAAAATATTAAAACCGTGCCTTTAGGATATAAAGAGTAATATATATTGTTATGCATTTTTACATCATCATTTTGCTTTACATTCAAGCATATAGGTTTAGGTGGAATCATTTGGCATTGCTTGGCTTAGTAACATTTCATTTCTTACAGTATTCACTTAGTAAAATGCTTATTAACACAAACATCTAATCGGCCAATCACATGGCATTATTTTGGTCCCAGACCAACTGTGACAAGCTATCCTGTGTGGTCTGAACTGATGCCTGTTTGTCTGATCTGAGGTCAGTCAAAGAGCAAGAGAGGTATTAAATGTTCATAACCTTTCCACAAAATTCACTTTGACAGCACAGCCAGCTACATTCCTCTCAGAAAAACATTTCCCCAAAAGCCAAATAATTTTTATTTTTTTTGACACCTCACTGACTGACTGCACTGACCGGTGCAGGTGAGGGAGTTTTACTTGATGCATTAGAGTCTCCAGCACATTTTGTCTTCAAACAAGGAAAAATCTTATACCATAGAAACAATCTGATTCCATACTGCAGCTTTTCTTTTTTATTATTATTATTTTTTTCCCCGTGTCCTGTCTGGCTGTGACGCAAACAGAATTGATGTCTGAATGCTGGTGACAAGCCTTACAGATTTACTCTCAAGTGGAGCATCAAAGCGTCTGCTTTTAATGTCACGCCTGATACGTAAAACTTTATTGTTATTGTTTTTGAATGCTTTGCAATTCCGTCCAGACACGGAATCAGAGGTGAAAGAGAAAGGAAAAGACAAAAGGTGGTGTGTGTGTGTGGGGGGGGGGGGGGGGGGGGGGGTCCACAAAGACAAACAATAATGAACTAGAGTCTGCTTATAGACCTGCAGAAAGAGAAAGAAGAGAAAAAAATAATGGGACACACAACAACGCAACAGGAGCAAGCTATCACTGCGTCAACTTGAAGAAATATGCAATCAGCATTGTTTAACTGAACAATCACATGATGATAAATCATAACGCATTTAGTGGCAACGACAGCCTTAAGACATGTGTTGAACATCAACCACCCCATAGCTGGCCGAGCCCAGGACCCAGCGACCTGGAACCCAGGGGCTACCACCGCCGCCGGGGCCCCAGCAGAGCCCAGGGACCCAGACCCCACCAGACAGCCACTGGGATTGATCAGGCAGACACCAAAAATCTTAAACCCCCTGACCCGGGTGCCACCAACATTCAGGCAGACCAAGGCACTGCACTCCACACCAGGTGTGGCGGGGGGGGGGGGGGGGGGGGGGGGGGGGGACACGAAGATCTATATCATTAAAAGAATTCCCAGGAGAAGGGAGGAGTCAAAGGCCCCACCTGACATATACAGTCATACACAAACAGACTTAAAGGACGATGGCGATGCCTACAGAAGTGCAACGACTGCAGCCTTGAGAGAGTTAAGTCCATGGTGCTCACGTGCTGTTTGCTTCATAACCTCTGTGAGAGCCATGGAGAGGATTACAGAGAAGAGTGGTGTGAAAATTACCAATATCTACAGCCAGATATGCCAGCACAACTAGCTACTGCAGACACTGCGGGAGCTGCAGTGCGTGCAGTTCTGATGTGTTACATTGTGCCTTCCAACTGATGACATGCCTTTCCATAACATCACATAATCATTGTGATTTGTAATGTCCAGCAATGGTCAGTTTAGGTACAGTCTGACCTTTCAACATCTATTCAACATCTGGTCAGAAGGGAGACACAAGACTGCATGTGTTCCCTTTAAATGAGTCTGCTTTCATATCAGCTGGGATTCATAGACTCTGCAAGTCTGAAAGATAAACAATAACTTTCTTTCCCAAGGTCCCATCTGTCTGCCTCTACAGAAGGAACAACTCCAGCTCGAATCAGTTGCTAAATTCAAGAATGATTTCCTAAATCAATATGAACTTTTTCCATTACTTATAATCTAGATAATCATTAAATAAACATTTGTTTATTACTACTTATAAAAATTATAGTATAATGAAATGCTTCATTAATCTATGCTCACTGAATGGATGTTATGTTGTGTTTATGCCTACTAGAACCTGCCATGTGTTCAACATGCTTTGACGATGAGGTCCTCACACCTGCACTCACACAATAACAAGTAAGGTTAAGTTAAACCCTGGCACATAACTTGCCCTTTTAACCAGTCAGAACATGCAGTATCAAAGAAGGCGTTTTTCTGAGTTGTCTTGGTAACATCTCAAACTTGTCAGTCTCTGATTGGCTGTGCAACTTCTTAGGTGTGTTCTTGCTGTGTTTTTCTAAATCCATTCTTTCGTTCTTTTTTAAACACAGAAACAGTTTTGTTTACCTGTTTGTAGCTACAGTTTCGCCGACGGCTGCCGGCTTCTTCAGGCTGACGCTGATGGTGGCGCGTCACTTCCTTCTCCGTTTATCTGCGGGCAGCAGAGGACGTTGTCGCCCTCTACTGCCCGCTCTCCCCTCTCCGACGATGCAGTCCCATGCGTGGTCCAGCGTGTAAACTCCGTCGTCCCTGTTCATGGTCCCACATCCACGTCTCCTTATCTGTATTGCTTCCTTGATCCATCTTTTGTATTTTTGTTGTTCGGTGGTTATGATCCGTGTGCTGTCCCAGTCCATTATATGGTTTTCTCTTAAGCAATGATCTGTTACGGCTGACTTTTTTATTGTACTTTCTGCTTCTTCTTTTGCTGCTCTTGTGTGTTTACGATTTGCCTCTTTCTCGCACTCCTTTCTGTGTTCTATTGTTCGTGTGTTGAGTTGGCGTCCGGTTTCACCGTAAACAAGAGGACAAACACATACAATACGATTTAAAGACCTGCGCATACCCGACATGGGCAATAAACAAAGGAAAACAACAAACAAAAATAGAAAGCAAAGAACAACCCAAAAAAAGAACCAGAAACCCATAAAGACAAGAACCAAAACCAGTGATAACCCTACCATACATCACAGGCATAACGGAAAAAATTTGAGCAACAATGAAAAAACACAACATAAACACACCAACAAAGCCATACACAACAGTTAGAAACAGACTAGTACACCCAAAAGACAAAATATCAGCTGGACAAAAATGTGGAGTCATCTACGAAATCCCATGCAAAATATGCAATAAAACATACATAGGAGAAACCGGACGCCAACTCAACACACGAACAATAGAACACAGAAAGGAGTGCGAGAAGGAGGCAAATCGTAAACACACAAGAGCAGCAAAAGAAGAAGCAGAAAGTACAATAAAAAGTCAGCCGTAACAGATCATTGCTTAAGAGAAAACCATATAATGGACTGGGACAACACACGGATCATAACCACCGAACAACAAAAATACAAAAGATGGATCAAGGAAGCAATAGAGATAAGGAGACGTGGATGTGGGACCATGAACAGGGACGACGGAGTTTACACGCTGGACCACGTATGGGACTGCATCGTCGGAGAGGGGAGAGTGGGCAGTAGAGGGCGACAACGTCCTCTGCTGCCCGCAGATAAACAGAGAAGGAAGTGACGCGCCACCATCAGCGTCAGCCTGAAGAAGCCGGCAGCCGTCGGCGAAACTGTAGCTACAAACAGGTAAACAAAACTGTTTCTGTGTTTAAAAAAAGAACGAAAGAATGGCTGTGCAAGTCATAACATCAAAACCTTAAAACTGGATCATCTTGAGTGTTGAGGGTCTGACCTCATGAGGAAATTACTATGCAGTGATTTTCTCCAAAATGACTGTGCTTAAATTGCTCTGAAAAGCAAATAATCACATCAGCGCCAAGAAACTTCATTTCCCATGATGCTTTGCACACGGAAGCATTGTGATGACGTCACCGCCTAGTACCAGAAACACGTTCTGCGCATGTGCGGGAAGCCGTGGAGCTTTTCCCGCGAACTAAGACCATAAATCTTCAGCAGAGACAAAGAATCCTCGTTCTTTTGCCCAGGATACCTGGCGGTAAGGACACGCTTGTCAACGCTCCGACAAATTGAGCACGCGGAAGCTCTTAAGTGCCCAAGTTGAGCCCACGGAACTGCTGGAAACTAAACTGCAAGCCCATCAGATCTGCTCGTTTCTGCTCCCCTCCAGCTGATGTTTGAGGACACAGAACTGCGGAGGAAAGCAACAACTCCATCAAGCACGCTGTAAGTTATAACTCAGCACAGAAAGAAACTTTGCTGTCTCTGTCCAGCCCGTGGAGAAACACTCGTGAACGCCAAACAACGGAGAAAGCATCAAACCGACGGACGACGCCGAAAGCTGCGGAGAAACACGGAGAACCGTCAAATCAAAGAGGGAGGGACGCCTCGCTCTTCTGGTGATCAGCAACTCATCTCTTTCTCTCTCTCCTTCTTCTTCCGTTAACTCTATAGTCCAGAATAAGCAATAAAACCGCGCTATTGCTTAAAAAGTAGCTTCGTGTTTTCCTCTTTCGTCCCAAACACGTCCGTCGGGTCATTTTGAAAGAATAAACTGCTTATTGATCATTGTTTGGTATCTTAAAATGGTTTCTGTCATGGCCAGGCTGAAACTAAAAGATATTAATTTGTGATTAATCTTTTGTGTTGTTTCATGATCTTTTGAAATGTTTTGAGTGATTTAAGGTTAAGTTACTACTGATTCTAAGTGCTTTGGAAGTTAAAGTGCAAGTTGCCACCCACACTTTAGCCAGACAAAGGGGTCAGCCATCTTGTATTCAAGACTCCATTTTGAATCCATACACACGCACACACACACACACACACACACACACATACACACACACACACACACACACTACTCCTTTGTGAGAACAAAGGACCCCATTCATACATCCTCCATCACATGCAAACACATCCATCTTCAATCATATCACACGGTTATTATTCATCTATTCCACTGTTTATTCATTTGACAAATTGTTAATTAAATGTTATAAAATTCAGATTTTTGTGTCCAGTAGCTTTGTTGTGTCGAAGAGAAGTCTCTGCTCCGAGGATTCTACGAACTTCAAGAAAGACTGATAAGAGTTTTGGATTCATTTCCCTTTCTAATTAAAGGGTGGTGCCCCGAAGATATCTAAGAATATCTTAATTAATTAATAAATCAGTAAATAGTTCCATATTTACAGAATTTATTGAAGAATCCAAAAGTAAGTTAAAGCTTACGAATTGTTCGCTCCTAATAACCCCAACACATTTATTGGTGCAGCCCGCGTGAGGCTTGGATACACAGAGATTTCTATCCGGCACAAACAAACAAATAAATCCAAAGAGCTTGAATTAAAAATAATCAGTTGTTCAGCCTTGAACCAGTAACAGAGTGGTGCTGATTTCGCTGAGCAGGAAGCTGCATCGAACTCTCACCAGTAACTCAGTGCTTCTTTAAAGGTGCAACGTGTAAATTAATTCTGGTTGACCTTTTAGGTTTAAAATTCAGCTTTTCCTTAAAGGTGCAACGTGTAATTAATTCTGGCTAACCTTTTAGGTTAAAATTCAGTTTTTCCCTAAAGGTGCAACGTGTAAATTAATTCTGGTTGACTTTTAGGTTAAAATTCAGTTTTTCCTTAAAGGTGCAACGTGTAATTAATTCTGGTTAACCTTTTAGGTTAAAATTCAGTTCTTCATTTGTTGCAAGCCCGAGCAACCAGTCAAGGCTTAGAAACAGTGGTCAGGGACAAGGGTCACACAAGGGTCAAGAGGACAGGAGTTCAGGACTTGCTGGTGAGGACAGAACTAGGCAAAGGGTCAAAAGACAAGCTGTCTTCTCTAGATCCACCCATGGACACACCCCTGAGCCCGCCCCTAACTCCACCTCTGGCGGGAAAAGAAGGACTGGCATGGAGTGAGGAGAAGCCCAGCTGGACCCAGGAGCTCTCAGGAATGCTGAAAGAAGATCTAAAATTTGCTACCAATATGAAGATTTATGACCTGTGCTCTCATTCCAGGAGTGCAGAATGTAACTTTTGTGCCCTCATGTGAATACTGCATGTAGTGAAATGATACTAAATGTCTTATGTAGAGCTAAAAAAGTGTATCTGGTAGATGACCCCTTGACCTAAACTGTCAGGAGAGAATGACTTGTGACTCTTGCATTGTTTAGAGCAGTCTCAGAAATGATATAAAAGGATGCAGCTCAGATCGAGCGGGGGTTCCGGTTCTTCGAGAGAGGGCTTCAGGCTTCGTTCTTGGGGAGATTCTGAGAAGACGAGAGCTGGTGTAAACTGACTCTCATTTAATCATTTTGAACTAATTCCTCCGTGGGGGATAGTAGTTGTTTTTTACTTTACCCATTTTTGTATTTTGATTTTGTAATAAACCTTTTTTGAAAAAGAAACATAATCCTGATTCTTTCAGGTTTTCTCTAAAGCTTCACGTTTGGAGCCCTGGCCATAATTGCACAGAGGTAAGCATGTCGAAGATCGGTCTCTGAATTATCAGGACTTACTTTACAGTTTATAACAGAATAATATAAAGAAACCTTAAGATAAGGGAAGTTTTAACTTCTCTCCCCTTGCGAGTAACGAGTTGTCTTAAGGGTGATAAAAGCAAAATATTCGAGGTTATTTTGGCTCTGATTGCAGGTTGAAAAAGTCTCTAATCAGCTGGAAGGTTGGATTAATAAATAAATTGATAAACTTATGTTAGCCTGATCAACTAGCATAAATCATTTTATAGTTACCAACCTCCCACATAAGCTGTTAGGGGCGCAATTAATTCCGGGTAGCCCAAACAATTGCTGAGAGGCTTGGCTTGCCTCCAGACTTCTCTCTAGTATCTTAACCAAAAGGTAAGGAGTTTAAAAGAAGTGTAGCACTCTGAGGCTGGCTATTCGTGCAAGTCATTTCACCTTTAAAATAAAAGACAAGATTCTAATTAGATAGTCCAAACCCGGATCTGGTACGATTATACTCGTCGATACACCCCCGAACCCTGATGGATGCACCGTCTCATAAGTTCTAACGGAACTGGGTTTTAAAGGAACCGGTAAATGGGACGGGCACGCGACATGGCGCCTGCAACGTGGGGCTAATCGGCGAAGGTTTAAATATTAGATACCGGACTATTCGACGTAGAACTATGTCTTTTAGGCTGATAAAAGCTTACGCACAATGGACCTGATAAGCTTATAACCTTGGAGCGAAAACCGCACCAATTTCTCGAAAAGGAAAGAAATTTGGGAGAACGGACGATTAACTCAAAGAGGTATAAAGAAATCACGGCTTTCCGACGTAAGAAAAGCCAAGGATAAAAGCTAGGCAAAAAATAAAAAGGAATAAAGAGTAAGAATAAAGAATAAGACGTGAAAACGAATAAAAATAAAACAAATAATAAAAAAGAGAAACTTTCAACCAGCCATGGCAGATAGGTCTTTAACGGTAAAACCGGAAAATGTTCTCCTTAATGTGAGATTTGTCACCGGAGAAATAGCGACATTTCAAGGTGAACCACAAAGCGTTTTGGCAGTATCCTGTAACCGGAGCTTTCAGAACAAGGCCGAAACGGCTCAAGCCGCAGCGGAGCGCTGTCCGAATGCTGAAACTCAAGTAAAGAATAATCATGTATTTCCGTTAGTGGGTGATTTGGTGATTCTAGCAGAACAACAAAATGATCCTGTTTTTAATCAGATAGCGTGGTGTTGTTGGGAAAATCCAGCGAAACTCCCCACGGGCGAGCAATATGAGATCCTTCTGGGATTGCTTGAGCAAATACCAATTGGACCGGAACCTTTAGTTCTCACTCCATTTGGAGTCGGGCAGTACCGATGTGATCAGGGAGCGATGTACTCTGCTATGGCGGAGTTCGTGGTTCAACAGGCTAATAGTAGAACAATTTACTTCTTATCTAGAAGCAAAAATGAGGCAATTCAAATGAGACAGGCGTTATGTAACCGACTGGGGATCACGGAGCTCCAAGCGGAAATGTACCGGAGACGAGCTGCAGTTGAAATGTCGGACTCCTGGGATGAAGCCCAATCGGTTCCGACCGCGCCCCCTTTGTATCCAGCGCTCCGCGGGGAATTCCCTGTGAGCCCCGGTTCCGAGAGCGGATTTCTTCCACCCCCACCGAACCCGCCTGACGCGGTTCGGCCGGCGCAGTGGAACCCGTTTCTACATGTACAAACCCCTTCTCAGGTGCCCATGAGAGGAGCGGAGAGACCGCCCACTGAACAGCATGCTGCTGCGTGGGACAAAGACGAGACTCAGAGACGGTCAGGGGCTGAAAGGACTCCAAACCCAATTCCTTTTCCCCCGTTAGAACCGCATAGTCCCGCGGCTCCTCCGAATCATGTTATGATAGGTCAAGAACCGGTGATAATTTTATCAGGCGAGAAAATAGATGCGGAGATCCGAGAAGAAGATGTGTTGATCTTTCTGAAAGATCCACAAAGTTCTGCCAGTACTACGTCTTCTTTAAGTTCTCTGAGGAGACTTTTAGGGGCAGAAGGCAGAAATTCTATGATTCCGCTGGTAGATCGTAATTACGAAGCTGGAGAAATTACTACTCTCTTAGACAAGCAATTAGGGAATCTGGAAGGTCGTGTCAGCGCTATTTCCATAATTAACGTAGACCCTCATAATCCCGACATCTCTTTTCACCAAGCTTGGGAGCGGGTGGTGTCAGAAGCCTTGGATTTAGGAGCGCGACGGCTAGTGTTTAAGCTTAATAACAAACCCCAGGTGTGTCGGATAACTGAAGCATATGGCGCAGGTTTGGTGATTTATTCCGAAGCCTCTAGCAGGCTAGGAGACATCCCGGTCGTAATTTTAGTGGATAAGTCAGCCTTGCCGCGAGTAGAGAAGAAAGTCAAACATTGGTTTGAGGCCAGAGACAGAAGCAGCGAGAGTGAGGCTGAATCGGAGGAAGAACAGGGTTCCCAACTGGTGGTGCGTGGCACACCCAAAGGGACGCTCAGGTCAGAATGCGAATCCCATCAAAAATGCAGCACTCGGATCCCTGGAGGCAAAACACCTGAAAAAGTGAGTTGGTTATCCCCAGTTACAGCCCATGAGCAAGGTGAGAACAGAGAAAATGTAGAGCAACAACCCCAGAGAGCAGAAAAAGGAGATGAGACAAATCCTATGGTTTATGGCATTAGAGGACTAAATAAGAAAAGCCGTCCAGTACAGATGAAATATTATGACCCTCAGGCACCTCCTAACATAGGCCCAGTTAGACCGGTTCCAGAACCAGGACGAGGCCAGTTTGCAATTAATACAGAGGGAGACCAGAATTATGCAGGAGAAGAAGCAGAAAATCCTTTTCCAGACTGGTACCCTGTAGATGGCTTCACGGCTTCAGCGATTCAAGCAGCGAAAAGTAGGGAAGAAGTCATGTTGCAACCAGGATGGGGGCAACCTTTTAAGCATGCTTATTTAGGCCAAGGATATGATTTTTATCGAGGTGGATGTATGGCTAGAGATTCGGCAGTGAAAACTCACTGCTACTCGCCGTGCAGCCCCTCCCAACCTTTGGATGTAAACCGAAGCACTCCGCAGGGAGGACAGCTTAATCCAATGCCTAAAGAGAGAATCCTAGAACAGGAATATTCCCCATATTGGCAAACTGCTCAGGAACAGTCAAGAGTAAGCTTAGGACATTTTGATCATACCATTCTGCCACAAAGAGCATCGGGTGAGACAGACGCTGGGTATGTACAGCGGCTTCAGGATCGAGGTATGACGATTGAACAACTTTCAAGTCCAGAAATTTCTCAGGTTATAGCCTTAAAGAACGATCTGCGTTTAACCCCAGGAGCCTCGTTGATGTCCCTGGCGGAGAGTTCTCCCAGGGGGATTGGTGAGGATTCTGGGGAACGACGGAGGAAAGCTTTAAGCTCTGAAATCAGTACAGGAAAAGTTACATTAGCTGGGTGTTTGGGAACAATCGCAGGGCTTTCCCAAGTACAGCAGGAAAAACTTTTAGCTGATCTGCCAGGGGGATTAATGATGGCTGCGATGTGGCCTAATCTCTCCCCTGCAGAAAAAATCAGACAAGCGCAGGCGTGGGATCGCACGAGGGAATTTAAGCAGTCAAAAAACGAATTAGGACGGCAGGCCGGAAACAGATTGAAAGGTCAGATACCATCCCCTCTGCCCCCTCCACACCAACAGCAAGGGAGCCAATCAGTGAGTTCTCAACCGAGGCAACTCCCACCCAGAGCAGAACCGAATCAGAACCAGAGAACCAGGAGCCAAATGGATCCAAATGCAAGGCCGTTTTTCATGGGACCCCCCGGCTGCCCTGTGGCTCGACCCAGGAGAGCGAATCCGGAGGAGTGGGCCCGGATGACCAGAGAACAGAAGGAGAAATTGATCCAATCAATCAAAGATTGGGACGCGAAATACCACAATCAGAGAAGACCGCCACCACAAAAGTAGAAATAATTGAGGCGCTCTCATCTCATACGCATTGGGATGGGGAGTGGCTTAAAGTAAAATACGAAAATACAAAATACATTTTAGATACCGGGGCATTAATATCAGTAAAGCGTGAAAATAATCCGATGGAACAAATAGGATACAAGAATGTGATACTCGCAGACGGCTCTGTACGTAACATGGCAGTTCATAAAGACGAACAGGGAATTCTTTACATAAAAGGTGCAGAAAACTTAATTAGTTTAAAGGATTTAGTTAAAATAACGAAAGACCCAGCGCTGCAATTGAGTTTTTAAGGTGAATTAGATATGGATAGTCTCATTAAAGAACAACTGGAGAAGACTAGTTTGGACTCGCACAAACTCAGAAAAATAATCCAAAAAGGTAATTGGGCTACACACAAAAATGATTGTGGCAGAGTAAAAGAACAATGCATTATTAAAGGAGCGATGCCTGCCAGGGAAAAGCAGTATCCGATCAGAGAAGGAAGAGATGAGATTAGATGTACTCTCGCTGAGCTTAAAGAAAAAGGGATAATCGAAGAGAAAGATACATTATCCACCTGTCTTCCCATTCAAGCTGTTCCTAAACCTGATGGCACCTACAGACTGGTACACAATTTAAAAGGTTTAAATAGAGTGACTCCGCACGACGTGCGTAAAACTTTTGACCCATACATGCAGCTCCGAACCATGCCTATTAAAAAATATAAAACATGCATCGATTTGGCTAACGGTTTTTGGTCTGTACCTTTAGCGCAAGAAAGTCGAGCTAAAACTGGATTTACATTCGAAGGAAAGCATTTTCAATGGTGCGTTCTACCTATGGGATGGGTAAATGCGGCGAATAAATTTCAAGGTGTCGTACAGTCATATCTGGAAGGTTTACCTGTCGTTCAATATATTGATGACATATTTTTCACGCATGATTGTGAAAGTGAACACCTGAAAACTTTGGACGAGGTGGTGACCAGACTGACATATGCAGGATTCAAACTCAACTTGAAGAAAAGCCAGCTAGGACGCACAAAAGTTACGTTCCTAGGTTTTGAGGTGTCAAATTCAGTGTCAGTACCTTGCACCTATTTGCAAAACATAACACCCCCGCATGACTTACTGACGCTGGAAGGTGTAATCGGACAGCTTCAGTACATTTCCAGCAACGTCCGTGATTTTCGAAACATCATTGATCCCATAATGTCACTTAAAAAAGGTCTCAGAACCAAAGTGGGTCAGAAACTGGTGACGCACAACCGCAAACTGAGCTCACAGGAGCGTGAGACTTACCAAGCAGTGATGGTTAAAATAGGTGCTAATCTAGTGAATCTTTCGAATAGAGAGCATCATGAACCGTTAGCTGTAAGAGTGATTGTAGGACAGAATTTCACAGAGTGTTTATTTCAGAACTATGACAGCAAGAGTCTGATAACATGTAAAGGCTATAGACTCGCACCAACAGAAACCCGTTACACGCCCAGCGAAAAGGTGCTGACCACCCTGATGAAACATAAAGATATGATGTTCGCTCTGGCCGGATCGCAAAAAATCATAATTCAATCTACTGATTATATGATTAAAGAACTTCGGAAAGATCTCCTCCCACAGGCGAGGGCCGTTTTACCCAGATGGGCAAAGTGGGAGATGTTATTGGCAAACCCGCAGATTCACGTGGAAGGAGAAACAAAACTTAAGCCTGACAGGAAAGAGGTTGTTAAACCCATAAAACCAGAGGCAGTTTACTACACTGATGGATCTAAGAAAACAGCAGATGCAGACTTCTGTAAGTGGGGGTTTGTGAGACTGCTAAAGGACAGGAAATATCAACAAGCTGGACAGACTGTCGGATCCGCTCAAACTGCAGAATTGACGGCCGTTGTCATGGCGCTTGCTGACGCGTGTAAGCTGAAGCTCAAATCAGTAAGATTGGTCACAGACTCTAAATACGTTAAAGACGGGCTGGATGATCATTTAGCATTTTGGGAAGCTAAAGATTTCCAGAAAACTGATGGAGAAAGATTGGAACACGCTGACTTGTGGACTTTAGTATCGTGTTATAAGAAAAAATTACAGATTCAGGTGACACATGTAAATAGCCATACAAACGGAAAAAGCGAAGATGAAATCGGAAACGCAGAAGTGGATGAATTAGTACAAGCTCGCGCTTTGTTTCTACCCACAGCGTTTTTACAGAACAGGAGCGCTGCAGCTGATGAAGAGCTGGTGACATTTGCGCATAAAAATTACGGACACGTAGGAGTATTACGGTTGCGTGAGATTTTCAAAAAAGAAAATATTTCTGTACCAAAGCTGAAAGAACTAACAGCACGAGTAAAAGCGACGTGTGAGTCGTGTAAAGTAAAAGGAGGGGCTCAACCCGTGATTTATGACCATCTGCCCATCATGTGTGATGTGCCGGGGGTGCATTTCAGCACGGATGTTGGTGAATGTGCCTCGAGAGGGGTGAACGGACATAAGTTCTTTTTGGTAATCAAAGATAATGGACCAGGTGATCAGAGCAAGATAATACCGCTGAAACGTGTCACAGGAAATACGGTCAGCATGGCCTTATCTCTACACCTGCCCCTCACGTGTGAGTCACTCCGTTCGGATGGAGGACCTGAATTTAAGAATGACAAAGTTTCTTGTCTGCTTGAATCGAGAGGGATAAGACACATTTTTTCTATCCCATACGAGTCCCACACTAACGGAATAGCAGAAAGAGCAGTTAGGACGATAAAAAATCACATCCTGACTAACCTGAGCTCCCGATGGGATACCCCGGAGGGAGTTTCAGAACTAAATGTGATCCTTAATATGACGAAACTGAAAAGAACTGAGAAAAAAACTAACCCGGAACACGTCTCTGTGTTACAGAAAGGTGAAAGAATTTGGGTCAAAAGAGGACCGGTTCGAAAAGGAGATTGCATTAAGCATAACGTAAGTGGTCCCTTCATAATAAAAGACGTAACTGGGAACGTGGTTTTAACTGACACAGGTTTGCGCGTTCACCCTCATCAAGTTATAAAATAACTCTGAAAAATAAAAGTAATTAATTGAAAAAATAAATAAATAAATAAATGATTTTTTTTTAATTAATTACTTGATTAAAGGTCATGGCTGGGCCAAAATCTAGTGAAGAAATGACTTGTAAGATCTCAGGTGCTACGGGCCTAATTTTGCTAACGAAGGGGAATTCTGTTAGAGATTGTAAAGTGGCTATGTTTCCGGGCTTCATAGAATCTGCAAATGCGTATCGTTACGCGCAATGGGGAGGCTTGAAGCCGGGAACATGCGTGACATGCGGATCTCTGTGCACCCTAATTAAATGGTCGGGGCTCCGGGAGCAGAAGCCCACTCACCTGGAGAGAGGAACAGACTTGCATACAGGTGCGGTGGAGCTGTCTGCTCCCATTAAAATATGTTTTTGCGGGACCTGCTTGAGGAATAATCCAGGCATCATCTCCTGGCAGGTCTGTGAATGCACCCACAGAGGTGAAATCAAAGATGGGTGCTGTTTCACGAAGAATGGTGTTTTGACTACCTGCTTACCGACAAGCCAGCCAAGTATGTTTTTTGTAGGAGAGCTGCTCAGGAATCCTAGCCTGGTGAAGCCGGTTAGAGATTTATGGGTGGAAGCTTATCCATTTGTGTTCAAGCTCAAGACCAGAGAAAAAGGACTGGAAGAGCTTCAGGCTCGGTCCAAATTTGAGTCTATTAAGAGCTTGATATTAGGACAACAATTTGGTACGCTGGCTGATGCATGGGAAACAGGTACACAGATTGGGGTAACTCAAGAGTATAAAGACGACAGATGGGGAACTTATCTGTCAGGGACTCTGGACTGGCATACAGGATTGTCTGTTCAGGAGCCCCCAGGGATGCGTAAGCGTGTTACATCATACCTGGTTGAGCTGAAGAGTCTTGGACCAGGGGCGGAGCGTAAGTTCATGCCTTATCAGTTAACTTTGATGGAGGTAATAGACCTGTCGGGTCGCGTTTGCAGCTCGGCTGTTAACATAGTGACCACCCGGAGAGGAGAGGCATATTGGCCTAAGATTTATGGGACTGCTCACACTAGAATGTCTCGTAGAAGGCTGGTCCCCAATCTGACTCTACCTAACTAGAGCAGGGCGCTTTCATTTCTGCTGATTTTTATGCTTCTGTCTTACAGATGTTATCTACGCAGAAGCATAAGAGGGAAAGCAGCAGAAAACGAAAAGTGGTCAGGTATGCAACTCCGGCGGGAGTTGACCCCAAAGTTAAAAAGAGAAATGTAAATGTTCCGAAAGGAAAGGATTGGATAATAAAATGGATTAAATGGGCCTTTTTTATCCTTTTCGAATTTAGCCTCATAGGATTAAGTATAGCGATTGCATATGGGGTACATATATATCTCCGAACGTATCATGTGTCCTCGGTGACATATAACATAACTCACGGAGGACCGCAACAATTAATAGGGAATTGGAATGTATCCAAAATTAAGCTGTTATGGCCCAAAGAAGATTTTAATGAGAATATAACCACCTGCATGATAGCAACACAGATTGGATTCAAGATTTGTAGTGTAACAGGGAACAAAACTGGCTGCCTGCGCTTGCCCTGTGGAGAAAATGGATTTGACCGGATCATGGCTACACCCCCCGTGACATCATTTTCTGCAGCAGAGCAGGAGGAGAAGAATGACACGGAGTGTGGTGAGACCGGCCCATGGGCGGAGTATATGGCAGTCTTAATGGATCAGACAGGATCCACAGAGCTTGATCGATCTTGTCAGATAATATTAAGGAAAAAGAAAATCTTAAATCAAACTTCAGGTGAAGTAGAGTTGTGGGTTTACAAATATTGCCTTAGAAATAATTTAGAATGGGGACACAACTTTACCACTTTCAAAGTGATAAAGATAGAAAGATGGTGGCCTCGTAGAATCGAATTTGGGTGTTTTCAGACCAAAGACAGTAGTTTAAGTTCCTGGCAAACAGGAAATATTACGCATTGGTATCAAAGATTATCAAGAGGGAGGGAACGAAGAGATGTTTGCCCGACCCCCCCTCCTAACACAACACTAAAATATGATTCCTTGTCCATGATAGGAGAGAGTCACATGTGGCAGAAAGTAAAAGATAATGTGATTAAATGGTTATCAAAAGTACCCCCTGCAATGTCTGATCCCCTGGCTGAGGCAGAGGAAGGTGAAGAGACCGTTCCTCTCTTTCTAGAGCCCGGTATGCGGGGTAAGAGATCTACTTCAGACTTAGCTCGACTCTTACGTAAAGGTCATAGTGAATATGCAAACTACACAGGATATCAGAATTATATACTTCCCACTAATAGTACATATTTTAACTGGACATTTTTCTGCCTCCATAATGAGGTAGGCCTTCAGCCTCAAGGATGGGAACTGCATCCAATACGACACACTCTTTATACAGAATGGGTTTATGAGGTTCCTAATTTTAAACACCCAAAAGTAGTGCAATGGATGAAAAAGGATCAATCTGATCCCACTAACTTAGATACAGGATTTCATGCATGGAATGAAGAAACTAGACTCTGTTTAACCAGGAAAGCGAATAATAGCGCTGTATGGCAGGGAGGCGAGCCACTTAGAATAAGGATCGCAGGAGCATATTATCAAAAAGGTACAGCTACTCCTGATAGTATAATTGAGGCAGACTCCATCTTCGAAGCAGTAAATGAAATGATTAGACCAACCCATAAGAAAGATTTTTATCACAGTCCCACATGGGCTAGAAATTACACCTTAATGCTTGAAGGATGTCAGGTGGAAGTCTGTAATAATACTAAAGGGTTAACTAGAAGGATGTGTATTTTTTGGTATTCACAACTATATGGATTAACAGTTGGAGGTCTGCGTCCAGACACATTGGGAGATCGAGAGTTTTTTAAACCTAGGCCTCCTTATCTAAACATAGCTACTTTAGGAACTGGAGAATTATGCTATAAAGTCTTACGTGGTTATATGCAAAGAGATATTCCAGAAGATTATAGATATTATAGAAAAGGAATGTACGAGACATATCCTATGACATACTGGTATGGAGAGGGATATAATAAGCAAAAATATGATTATTACCCCCAGCACACAAGGATTGAAGCAGAAACCTTTGAAAGAAAATTAGTGGGAACTAAAACTCTTGTGATGGAACATGGTCAACTTCGAGTTAAAACAAATTGGTTTTCTATTGATAAAACAAATACTTGGGAAGTAAATGATACAAAAACAGGAAATGGTCTTTTAGATCGTATAATGATTATGAATGATAAAGTTGGAGACTTAGTGCCACCTGGATTTACAGCGCCAGGAACGACGAAATGGGGAGCGTTTAGTCTGGTCAATTTCAATTACCTTAACGGGTTAGGCATAGACCATCATGTGTGTTTTAATGAACCGAGAATAGGGAAAAATCCTCAACCTGAAAGATTCACAATTGACCCTGATGCACCCAAAGAGTTTCCTAACTTCAGAAATTTCCCAAATTGGGATCTGAGAAGTGGTTTTTGCTCACCATTTCGAAGATCGTTAGATCAGCAAAAAGCTGACTGGTTTGATTATTTTGCATATGGCATAAATGGCACATTACGTCATGTGAGTCTGATAGTACGTGGTGTGAATGAAATTATGAGTGACAGTGTAGTGCAGGTTTCTAACAATGTAATTCAAGGAACTTCTGATTCAATGGGCATGTTGGTAAAAGGAGTGAGAGAGCACATCATTAGGCCTGTCTGGGATGCTCTGTTCTGGCCTCTGTGCGCTCTAGGATTAATGTGTGGGGTGATTATTTTAATAATCGGTATGATTTTGGCCTGTAAAAACAACAAATGGCAGTTGACAGGAAGAAAGCTGTTAGGAGAAAGGAGAAAGGACCTGGTAGATCCAGATAAGATGGGAAGAGAGGTGTCAAGGTAAAGGGAGTATTAGCCCCCCTTCTTGTTGCTCCTGTTTAAGTGCAGGCCTCTCTGCACCGCGTGTCACTTGCTCCTTAACTGTCAGTCTGTAACTTGAAGTGAACCAATGGCTCATCAAACTCACCCTGAATCTGAGCTGAATGACGCTCTGAATCTGGAGGTATGTCAGGATTTTGTAACTATTTTATCCAGTTTGTCTTTAAGATGTTGTAGACATTTCATAACTGGTGTACACTTGTTGTGAGGATTATTGTTGTAAAACTATGCCTGCAGATAGGAATTGTAGTGTGGTTCTTCCTGCAGCTTCTGATGATTTATTTTCTCCTATAATTAAGAAGTGTTTATGCAGTAATGCAGTTACTTATTGCTTCATGGAATGTGTTATATATCTCATGTGGAACATATTTTATGTTCCTTCCAGATGGACTCGATTCGGCAGAATATCATAGAGGGATTAATCCCCTCCGCAGGTCCATCAACTGTTTTCTCTCTGAATGGCGCATACTATTTGTGCACCGTGAATCGCGGGAGGGATGGATTGCCTCAGACTAAGACAATCGGGCTCCAGTGTGAACATGCTACGATGAATAAACGCTGCGTGTCTTGCAGGTTTATTCAGTACATCCAGACCAAATGGAAAAGGGATTCAAGCGGGAGACTGATCAGGAAGACGACATACTAATGTTGTCCTCCCCGGGAGTAGATGCCCTGCTTGAGCAGGCCCACGACGAGGAGCTGACAACGGCGCCCTCATCTGACGTGGCTGAAGAGGTTGTATCAGTAATGACGGCAGCTTCGACATGCGTCCCGTGTCCTGATGTGATACGTGAAATCCCTATGGTCTGTCTAAGTAGTGAGCCAGCAGGCATTCCTTCCCCTGTCCGAATTGCACCTGGGAGAGAAATGAGATGGAGGATTAAATCCCAGAAGGGGTGTTACTTTGTTTGTCAAGGCAAGATTATAGATTGCTTTCAGTTTATGAATATTTTGTCTGTAAAGACTGGATGGTTCGGCCCAGAAGTCTGTAACTCTTTTGGAACCGCACCTTTGTTGGATACGAAAAATCATGTTTTGGCTTTCAGCGCCAGCTTCCCACCTCAAATGATGGGATCGCTTCCGCGTGGAGAGGCTCCGGTGATGGATTTATCTTTATTCTTTCTGGGCGAAGATCCCACAGATGGGAGAAAGCAGTTTAAAGGTTATGTAACAACCCGCAAAGGGACCTTGTGCTTACCCGTAGCTGATGATGGCATTATGATGAGAATGAGGGTTGATGTGGAGGCCACAGTTAGGTGTCTGAGTGTTCAGCCGTTCCTGAGTGAGATGGATGCTAGATTTATGAAGGCTTGCATTGCTGCTCTATCTTTTTATGGTCCTTTGCCTCAGTACGTCCTCATGGGGGATGTTGCAAGCCCGAGCAACCAGTCAAGGCTTAGAAACAGTGGTCAGGGACAAGGGTCACACAAGGGTCAAGAGGACAGGAGTTCAGGACTTGCTGGTGAGGACAGAACTAGGCAAAGGGTCAAAAGACAAGCTGTCTTCTCTAGATCCACCCATGGACACACCCCTGAGCCCGCCCCTAACTCCACCTCTGGCGGGAAAAGAAGGACTGGCATGGAGTGAGGAGAAGCCCAGCTGGACCCAGGAGCTCTCAGGAATGCTGAAAGAAGATCTAAAATTTGCTACCAATATGAAGATTTATGACCTGTGCTCTCATTCCAGGAGTGCAGAATGTAACTTTTGTGCCCTCATGTGAATACTGCATGTAGTGAAATGATACTAAATGTCTTATGTAGAGCTAAAAAAGTGTATCTGGTAGATGACCCCTTGACCTAAACTGTCAGGAGAGAATGACTTGTGACTCTTGCATTGTTTAGAGCAGTCTCAGAAATGATATAAAAGGATGCAGCTCAGATCGAGCGGGGGTTCCGGTTCTTCGAGAGAGGGCTTCAGGCTTCGTTCTTGGGGAGATTCTGAGAAGACGAGAGCTGGTGTAAACTGACTCTCATTTAATCATTTTGAACTAATTCCTCCGTGGGGGATAGTAGTTGTTTTTTACTTTACCCATTTTTGTATTTTGATTTTGTAATAAACCTTTTTTGAAAAAGAAACATAATCCTGATTCTTTCAGGTTTTCTCTAAAGCTTCACGTTTGGAGCCCTGGCCATAATTGCACAGAGGTAAGCATGTCGAAGATCGGTCTCTGAATTATCAGGACTTACTTTACAGTTTATAACAGAATAATATAAAGAAACCTTAAGATAAGGGAAGTTTTAACTTCTCTCCCCTTGCGAGTAACGAGTTGTCTTAAGGGTGATAAAAGCAAAATATTCGAGGTTATTTTGGCTCTGATTGCAGGTTGAAAAAGTCTCTAATCAGCTGGAAGGTTGGATTAATAAATAAATTGATAAACTTATGTTAGCCTGATCAACTAGCATAAATCATTTTATAGTTACCAACCTCCCACATAAGCTGTTAGGGGCGCAATTAATTCCGGGTAGCCCAAACAATTGCTGAGAGGCTTGGCTTGCCTCCAGACTTCTCTCTAGTATCTTAACCAAAAGGTAAGGAGTTTAAAAGAAGTGTAGCACTCTGAGGCTGGCTATTCGTGCAAGTCATTTCACCTTTAAAATAAAAGACAAGATTCTAATTAGATAGTCCAAACCCGGATCTGGTACGATTATACTCGTCGATACACCCCCGAACCCTGATGGATGCACCGTCTCATAAGTTCTAACGGAACTGGGTTTTAAAGGAACCGGTAAATGGGACGGGCACGCGACACATTAAAGGTGCAGTGTGTAAGTAATTCTGACTAACCCTTTTAGGCTAAAATTAACTGCTAATTTAGCGACTTTAACTCACAGTGGCTATTATAACTAACTGAAACCTTCACTCAAAGACTGATAACACCTTGTTTGCTAATATTCTGAAGGAATAACTAGCATATTTAACACTGCAAGTGTTGTAAGACGTTGCTACGGCAACGCACCAGCTTTTGCTAAAATACTGAAAGGAATAGTATTTTAAGCGTCAGTCACGGCATTCCGTGCAATCTTAAAACGCTAAAACCTGTGCGCACAAAGGTTAATTTAGTGTTTTTCTGCTACAAAGCTAGCAGTTGCTGCCCAAAAGGTGCAGCTTGAGCTATCTGCAGAAGCTCTACTAGGCTATTTTTGGTTCGGTTGTTAAAATGGAGGGACAGAGTAGTGAACTGACCAACTCCCAGCAACCAGGTGGCGCTGCGGCCCACGACTATGAACCTGGCCTACTTTCTGGACAAATATTGTCCAAACTGGTCGCGGTTGCTCGAGAACCCGACTACCCTTCTAGGGATTTCACTGAAAAACAGCGTAGCGTCGAGCTAGAAGCTGTAATCGATCAAATAGAAAACCCGGATGGTACAAAACCAATCCAGGTTCACTTAGCTAAGTTAGCCCTGATCCTCTATCAGAGAGGACTCCAACGTGGTCAGAAGATCATGAACCTCCAGAGTATGCTAGCTGAAAAATAGCGAAATGGAAGGCTGATCGAGGAAGACAACACCAGCACCGATTCTGGGGAAGATGGGGAGAAGACCCCGCCCCCTTCTGCTGATGACAACAGACAGTGGGAAGGGGGGGAACACCGTGACTCTGAGGCTGAGCCAGAGTGCTCTCCCACACCGGTACGAAAGCAAGCCGGCAAAGCCAACCAGGGTCCGCCCAGGACGATCGCCAAAGACCAATTGGTTTCCTCCACCCAAGGTAGCGAGGGACCGCCGTCCCGCCGTAAAGGTAGGCTACCTCCTGATACGTCTCCATACGATAATCAACAGTATGTGGTGTGGGACTCTCTGGACGGACGCACGCCGCAGGGGAGAGATGAAGCTTATCTGTCCCAACCTTCGGCCCCGTTCCCTACACACACTATAGGGCATTCAGGACCATCTAGGGGCCGAGGGCAGTTCGCCCTCGAACCCCAGGTTGGACCACCACCCTCATCTTCACGGCCTTCTCAATCAGTGAGAAGTCGACCAGCTGAGCGGCACCTCTATTTAGACCGCTCCCCCAGTCCACAAAGGGTGCAAGGTGCCGATTGGGGTTATGCACAAGCCCAAGCTGCACCTCAACCATCCACCCATCCTAGCTACTCCGGTATTCGGCATGCCGATAACCAGCTGCATGACCAAGCATCATACGCCAGTCCGTACCCGGACAGAGCGTATTACGCAGAAGCCCCAGTTGAAAGACGCAGGCTGCACTTCGCAGACGTGCCCCGGGAGGAGGACCTCCCAAGACACCCACGTGACGTGCCAGCAGCCCGCCACAACATGCCGGACCCCGATTTGGGCCCCAGGAGTCAACATTGGGAGCCCAGAGCACACCAGCGATATCCAGCGCCCTCTGAGACAGACCGTGGGTCAGAGTCAGAGGATGACGCGCCGTACCGTGAGTCAGGGCTCCGTGTACGTCAAATTGAATCGCTAGCTAAAGACATAGAACGCTTTGATCCTAACACCAATGAATCCAACGTTGACGATTATCTCAGGGAGATAGAACGTTGTCTGCTTGATCTTCCAGCACCTTCTTCAAGGGAAAAGCTCAAGCTAATTTGGAAAACCACATCTAGAACGGTGCACGGTTTCATGGAAACTCTACCACCTGACATTTGTGATCGGTACTCCTCGCTCTGCCGAGCGTTGAGAGATGAATACGCCACGTATGCAGACTCCGCGTCAGCTACAATGGGGGCCTTCTCCATCAAACACGGGAGGAACGAACCCCCCAGAGAGTATTATCGCCGACTCAAAAGTGCTTATTTCCAAGGTCGAAACGGCCCTGGGCTCGAGGAAGACCCTGCCTTCAGATCCCTGTTCATTCACAACCTGCACGAGTGTGTTCGCTCCGAAGTCTCAATGTATTGTCGGATGAAAAAACTGACAACTCAGGAGATTAGGAGATACGCTCAACAGGCTTGGGAAGCCGGCGGAAAGCCCCAAAAGCCTGACGCACATCACCGCGTTATGCACCTAGCTCCCGACGCCGAGCCGCGTTTGGAGCTCGAAGGCACAGAAGCTCCACCCACTAAGCCAAAATCTGCTAAACCTAGACCTGTTAAACCGCGAGAGCAGTCCCAATCTCCTCAACAGGGGAAGGGGGGTGCTGATTGGCCGCCTAGGTCTGGACAATCAGACAGGAAGTGGCCCAACCAAAACCAACGGCAAGCAGGACGGAACAGTGGAAGGTTTAAGGAGCGCCGCCCACAGGTAGGTCCCGAACACAAGTCCGCAGGTGAGTACTTGACCAAAGCCGACCTCCAGGAGATGTTTCAGCAGTTCCTAGCTAAACAGAAGGAACAGCTGAGATCTGCAGATGAGACCCCTGCACCAAAGTCTGCTTCTAAGAAGCCAGACCCAGAGCCAACATCCGCATGACTAGGCGTGGCTCAACCCCCCAGCGTGGCCAGGACCTACCTGATCAGCTGGGGGAACACTACTGGTAGATCACAGGAGTCTCCTGAAATCTACCCCCCAGAGAAACCTGATACTAAATTTCTGAAGTTCCTTGGTGACTTAACAAACCATGATCATGCTCGCCGTTTGTACTGTAGCACCAACGTAGGTGGGTGCATACAGGTTGATGCTCTGCTGGATACCGGCTCAGAAATCACCCTGATGCGCTCCACACTGTTCCATCGCGTGTCTGACACCATGCGGTCGCTCGGGAAACCAGTCCAGGTAGAACCCTGTGACCTGAAAATCACCAGCTACACCCAGACCCGGGAGTGTATCACTCACCGGGCGTGGCTGGACATCACCTTCCAAGACATGACTCTGGTTCACCCGTTTTATGTCTGCCAGCTAGACACTGAACCACTTCTCATTGGTCAGGACCTGCTTGAACGTCTAGCTCCCCTCATCGACTGCCAGAAGGGTCAACTGTGGGCCCAGGTGGACACACCTAAGCCCTGGAACCCAGATAGCAGCCGACCATCCTCCATTCTTGAAGTCAGCATAAGTGAGCCGCAAAACCCTTGTTCCAAGGTCATGCCCCTCCCTACGGCTCCCACAGACGATGACCGCCTGCAAAGGCACGAAACCGCTCCTGGAACTCCGCTCCGCGCACATTCATCTTTTCTCTGCTCGCTGAAGAACGTCAGCCTGCAGCCATATGCACCACACATAGTTGGTGGTCTTACCATCAACTGCACCCACATCTCAGATGCTCGCCTTGCTCTTTGGTCTGAAAAGTCAGCCATCAGCCAGCAGACGTTTGAACACCTGCGTCAGAAGGACCCCCTTCTGGTCAGTGTGACACGTAGCCATCGGCTCTTGTCACCTACTTGGCCGCAGAGGCTCCTGAAAGCGCCAGAGGTCTGCTCTCTGACTATCCAACTTGGAGCAAGACAGCTCACACATACATTCAGCATCATACCACAGCTTGATCCACCTGCACTCATCGGAGCAGATCTGCTGGTTCGACTCGGTGCCCAGCTGGACACTTGCAATCAAGTCCTTTGGGCCCGAGCCACACCATCCTCTGAGCCTCGCTCAGAAGGCCCTGAACACTTGCTGTCCGGTCAGACCATTCCACAGGCCTGCCGTGCAGTGGTTGAAGCCAGCACGGTTCTGCCCCCATTGGTCAAAGGGGTGCCTGTTCGTCTGACTCTGATGAAGCATCAGAAGCTGCCAGGCACACAGGCCTTCTTCCAGCCATCACCGCACTTCTTGGAGCTCAACTTAGCCGTCTGTGGCACGCCACTCTTGGAGCTGAACAATCGTTCTGCCTACTTGTTGGTCGAAAATCCGACCCGGAGTCCTATCCACATGCCGGCAGGAAAGCCCTTGGGCATGCTGATAGATAGCTCATTCCATGACTTCGAACTGTCAGTCCCCGTGATCGGACAACTTCCGTTGTTCTTGAACGACAGACAGGTTGGTGTAGACACATTCAGTACTTTCCCTTCACAAATGATTACCATCAAGCGGCATGAAGCCCTTCCTGAGGAACCCATTTGCAGTGCAACCTTAGATACTGACGGTGGTCAGTGTCTAACGGTTTTTGCAATAAATACTCAACCCTCTGAGTCACCGGCTGAAAGCCCGGAACACCAGAGACCCTCCTCCTCTGAACCTTATGACGGCTTCGAGGCCGAAGTCAGCCAGCAGCTTGACAAAGCGGATGCGCTGGAGTCAGAGGAGCAGAGAGCAGAGCTTAGAAGCCTGTTCTATGAGTTTCAGTCCGTCTTATCCAGGGACTCCCTGGACTGTGGACTCACAGACCTGCACACGGTTCGCATTCCAACGAACCCGAATGCCCCTCCTACTTTTGTACGTCAGTACAAGATTCCCCTCGCTGCTTATGAGTCGATCCAGGAGATCCTCGATCAGCTGAAGGAGAAAAACATCATCAGAGAGTGTAACTCCACTTACAACTCTCCCATCTGGCCGGTTCTGAAACCGACTGGGAAATGGCGTCTCACCATAGACTATCATGCACTGAACAAACAAGTACCTCTCTCCAGATGGCCTATGATCCATTTAGATCAAGAGCTAGCCAGAATCAGAGATGCTCGTTTCTTCTCTACGGTTGACGTAGCCAACGGCTTCTGGACCATGAAGGTTGAGCCGGCGGACCAGTATAAACTAGCTTTCTCCTTTGGAAATCGCCAATATACTTGGAACCGCTGCCCCTTTGGCTACTCTAACTCACCTGCAGAGTTCAACATCTTCCTCCACAAAGCCATGTCAGATGCTGCTTCCAGAGGGAACCTCATATATGTCGATGACATCTTGATGAGGAGTCGAACCTTCGAGGAGCACCTGGCCGAACTCCGTCACGTGCTGCAACAGCTCGCTGATGCCGGAGCTAAATTGGCGATTCTCAAGGGACAGTGGTGTCGAACCAAAGTGGAGTATGTTGGACTGCTGGTTGGCCCTAATGGAGTCGAGCCCCAAGCGGGACGCATTAGAGCCATTCAGGACATCAAAGCCCCAGCTAATCTGACTGAACTCAGGAGCTTCCTCGGAGTCTGCAACTACTCCAGGCAGTTCATTGAGGAGTACGCTGAAATAGCGAGGCCCCTCACCGAGCTACTTCGGAACGACACACCTTTCGTGTGGGACAGACCCCAAGAACACTCCTTCCAGTTCCTAAAACAGAAGTTGGCGTCCGCACCCTGTCTGGCTTACCCAGACAAGGATAAAGAGTTCTACATAGAGGCTACTTTCTCCTCTCACTGCCTTAGCGCTGCTTTGAAGCAGAAACACGATCAGGACATGAGAGTTGTGGCATACGCCAGCAAGCCTCTGAGCAAGGTGGAACTCCAATTCTCAGACTGCGAGAGAGCTCTCCTCTCTACAGTCTGGGCCGTCGAACACTTTCGTAGTTACATCGGTGGACAGAAAGTGATCATTGAAACGTGTCATCAGCCTGTCACCTTCCTAAACAGCCAGCGTCTGCGCGAAGGAAGAGTGTCAAACAGCCGCATTGCGACGTGGATGATGGTGCTCCAAGGATACAACATTGAGGTCAAGTATGGTCAGAACACCAAGCTAGCGCTAGGACAAGGGCTAGCTGGCTGCCAGCACTGTGACTCTGACTCCGTCATGGGCCCCCTGGACACACCTGCCGCAGTCTACCCAACCGCATCCAATCATCGCTACTTTGATGAGAATGTTTGCCAAGGGCTTCCGAAGGTTTACACTGACGGATGCGCCTACCTTCACGAAGGCCAGCTCCGTGCTGGGGTTGGAGTCGTTTGGGTGGACTGTGACACCAAGCAACCAAATCACTACCGGTTGGGCCAAAAGTCTAGTCAGTACGCCGAAATTGCTGCAGTGTTGATAACCCTCCAGCAGGCGGCAGCCTTGGACATCACTCAAATCGTCCTTTGCTCTGATTCAAACTACGCTAGACACAGCTTCATCTCTCACTTCCCCATGTGGAAGGAGAACAACATGAAAAACGCCAGGAACAGAGACGTGAAACACTCGGAGTTATTCCTAGCGTGTGATCTGCTCACCACTGAGAAAGACATAATGGTCTACTGGAAAAAGGTCAAAGGTCACTCCAGGACCCTAGGTCCGGAGAAAGATGGTAATGACGAAGCTGACCGCCTTGCTAAGCTCGGTGCTGACCAGGGAACCTGTTGGGAATTCAAAGACGAGTGGCTTCCTCCCAAGGCCGTTCACGAGGTCTGTGCGATTACTCGTCGCCATGATAAACAGGCAGACGAACCTCGGACCGTTGAGGTACCAGTGTTTCTAGGCAGACAACCACAGGACGTGGACCTAGTCACCATGCAGGAACAAGATCCTGACCTGAAGCTCATCCGCGAGCTTCTCCAAAAGGGCCCGATGTCTAAACAACCGTCACCACCTACTGGCGCAAGCCGAGATTTGGTAACCCTGCATCGTCAACTCGCGCATCTGAAACTACAAAACGATTTGTTAGTTTACATACGTGACGATCACAGCCCGCCGCGCTGGGTTGTTCCACTCGACCACAGAGGAGTGATGCTTGCCTACGCCCACGACACTCCGGTTGGAGGTCACCGCGGAACAAAAGCTACCCTCGCGTCACTGACAGAAGTAGCATATTGGCCATCGATGTCCAAGGATGTACACAGCTATGTCCAAGGCTGCCTCATCTGTGCCCAGTTTCAACCCTCCCAGCCGCTTGCTAGAGCACCACTGCAACGCAGGGGAATAATCTTCCCTTGGTCCCACCTGCAGATCGACTGGGTTGGACCGGTTCCCAAATCGGCAAGAGGAAACAAATATATGCTAACTGTAACTTGCAGTTTCACAAAGTGGGTGGAATGCCTTCCAGCGCCAAACGATACAGCCGTCACAACCGCTGTACTGCTGATTAACCACGTTTTCAGTCGATGGGGACTTCCACTCTGCATTGACTCTGACCGAGGAACTCATTTCACATCCAGTGTAATGACGTCCCTGTTTGAACTTTTGGGAGTGGAAGTGAGATTCCACCTCCCCTATCACCCACAGTCATCCGGACAGGTCGAACGGATGAACCGCACGGTCGTCTCTATGCTCAAAAAGTACGTCTGCTCCACTGGGAAGGACTGGGACGTCAAGCTCCCTCTGGTCCTGATGGCCATACGGTCCACTCCACAGCGATCCACGGGGGTTACGCCCTTTGAGATGATGACCGGCAGACTGATGACTCTACCACTGCACCTCCTGTATCACCCAGAGGATGTCAGTGTTGCCACTGCCTATACCGCTCATCAGTATGTGGCAGACTTGAAAACACACCTCAGAGCTACGTTCGCGCACACTCAGAAGAAACTGGAGACCAACGTAGAAGGCGCTAAAGCCTACTACGACCAAAAGACAACCAGCCGCGAATACGAGGTGGGTGACAAAGTATTCTACTTTCGGTTCGCCCAACCGGCACGCAAAGCTAAGAAGTTCCTGCCCTGCTGGTCAGGACCATTTGAGATCGTGGCAAAACTCTCTCCAGTTGCATACAGGTTACGCATCACCAAAGCGAGACAGGAGCCTGTCTACAAATGGGTGCATGCAAACCAAATCAAACCCTACGTCAAACCATCCCCGCGGGTACAGAGACCAGACTCCCCGCAGGAGGTAGACGTAGTCTCGACATAGTTCTATGCATGGAAATGGAAAGGGGGGGAAGTGCACGTTTAACCCACTAACATGTACTAACCGACAAAGAACCAAGCCCCCCACCCCCGCCGTCATTTTCACTAACCAAGAGAAACTCCTTCCTAGACCGCTAACAGGATGTACCTACTAAAACCTTACAGAGTACTCTGGTACCTACACTAGGCTCTGATTAATGAATCTCTACGTGCAATCAAGACTTTGTCTGAAACCATACCTCAGGATATTGTGTACACACGAGTGGTGAGAGATTTGATGTAGGACCTGCTCAGGGAAGTAAGTTCCACGCTGGACAGCTTGGTTGAAAGTCGTATTTCCCCGTACTTGGTACCACTGGACCTGCTCAAAGTTAGCTTGACAGCTGCTACCCCTCTACTGTGCACCTTTCACAAATCCACCTAGCGTACAGCCTAAGTAGTGCAATGCCCATTCACGTTAAAAAAAAATTAGAACTCGGTTTCCTGTTAAACGTCCCATAATTGTGACACCTCACATCTATAGGTTTAGGTTGATGCTAAACTTTGATATTTGAAAGGACGGTAGGCATTTCCACCTTGAACTAGAAACCTGGCACTCCATCACCTCAACCTCGAAAAGCATGACTCAGAGATTGAGATCATGGACGCTTTCCAGGGTTATAACTTTGCCTTCGATTTAGAAATTGACCAACAATTACTGATTGAAGGAACCAAATTTGCTAAGTTCACACAAAACCCGCGTGAACTTACTTTGACGCCCAAGACGCTACATTGACACAGATTATACAACTTTAATCTGCACATTGGTCGCCCTGGGGATGGAATGGCTCATCACGGCCGTGATTGCTTATTCCGCCTACAAGCGTGTTAAGAAACTCCAAGATAAGATGCACTTGCTCACCTACGGTGTGCCTCGTAACTGCGTTCGGGGAGACTCCAAGCGTGAATGTACCACACCTGTCTAAAGGGGGTGAGCAACATTTTCTTTGTTATTCTGTAAACCTAAGAGTAGTTCTCATTTTAGTCTACCTCACATATTTATCTGAGTGTTGCAGTATGTCACATTCTTTATAAGCTACACACTGAATGTATGACCTAAGAATGTATTTTATGAGACCTCAAGGTTGCTATGAATTTTCTTGGATGTTATATGTTTTTTTTTTTTGGGGTTTTCTGTATTTTTGTTTCGTACTTGGTCACATATTAACTAGTGGTTATGTGCCGGCCCAGCTCAGTCTGTCAATGACTCTGTCTGACGCACCAGCACATTGTAGTACCTCTTAGTTTTATGGTCCTTGTTTTAGCCCAAAGACTGTCCTGATCCACCCTTTGGACCAAAAAGGGGGGAATCTTGGGACCACATAGGTCAATGCGCGTTTGCGAACTATGGACCTCGTACATCACCGCGTGCTCCATAAACTGAACTGTATGGCCGGCGGTGAGATGCCTTTGTGTCCACTCGTGGAGTTAACCGCCCACCGACCTTCCTCCTTCTACACTACTACCTCTCGCATGGACGACATCATCATTGCGTACCACCTGCGTGAGTGGCTTCTTCTCGTTATGCGCGTTGGGGACTATCCCGTTTCCTATCCTCTTTGTGCCTGACCAGGATCAAAGACCAAAGGCGCCAGGATCCAAGACAAAGACCAAAGACAAAGGCGTCCAAGGAGACCAACGTCCTAAGGGACAAACCCACCTGTGCTTCCGACAATCAAGTCGACCTACGTTCATGAGGAACAAACCCATCTGTGCTTCCGACGATCGAGCTTTGGGCGCGATCCCCGAAACCAAAAGGGGGAATGTTGAGGGTCTGACCTCATGAGGAAATTACTATGCAGTGATTTTCTCCAAAATGACTGTGCTTAAATTGCTCTGAAAAGCAAATAATCACATCAGCGCCAAGAAACTTCATTTCCCATGATGCTTTGCACACGGAAGCATTGTGATGACGTCACCGCCTAGTACCAGAAACACGTTCTGCGCATGTGCGGGAAGCCGTGGAGCTTTTCCCGCGAACTAAGACCATAAATCTTCAGCAGAGACAAAGAATCCTCGTTCTTTTGCCCAGGATACCTGGCGGTAAGGACACGCTTGTCAACGCTCCGACAAATTGAGCATGCGGAAGCTCTTAAGTGCCCAAGTTGAGCCCACGGAACTGCTGGAAACTAAACTGCAAGCCCATCAGATCTGCTCGTTTCTGCTCCCCTCCAGCTGATGTTTGAGGACACAGAACTGCGGAGGAAAGCAACAACTCCATCAAGCACGCTGTAAGTTATAACTCAGCACAGAAAGAAACTTTGCTGTCTCTGTCCAGCCCGTGGAGAAACACTCGTGAACGCCAAACAACGGAGAAAGCATCAAACCGACGGACGACGCCGAAAGCTGCGGAGAAACACGGAGAACCGTCAAATCAAAGAGGGAGGGACGCCTCGCTCTTCTGGTGATCAGCAACTCATCTCTTTCTCTCTCTCCTTCTTCTTCCGTTAACTCTATAGTCCAGAATAAGCAATAAAACCGCGCTATTGCTTAAAAAGTAGCTTCGTGTTTTCCTCTTTCGTCCCAAACACGTCCGTCGGGTCATTTTGAAAGAATAAACTGCTTATTGATCATTGTTTGGTATCTTAAAATGGTTTCTGTCATGGCCAGGCTGAAACTAAAAGATATTAATTTGTGATTAATCTTTTGTGTTGTTTCATGATCTTTTGAAATGTTTTGAGTGATTTAAGGTTAAGTTACTACTGATTCTAAGTGCTTTGGAAGTTAAAGTGCAAGTTGCCACCCACACTTTAGCCAGACAAAGGGGTCAGCCATCTTGTATTCAAGACTCCATTTTGAATCCATACACACGCACACACACACACACACACACACACACACACACACACACACACACACACACACACACACACTACTCCTTTGTGAGAACAAAGGACCCCATTCATACATCCTCCATCACATGCAAACACATCCATCTTCAATCATATCACACGGTTATTATTCATCTATTCCACTGTTTATTCATTTGACAAATTGTTAATTAAATGTTATAAAATTCAGATTTTTGTGTCCAGTAGCTTTGTTGTGTCGAAGAGAAGTCTCTGCTCCGAGGATTCTACGAACTTCAAGAAAGACTGATAAGAGTTTTGGATTCATTTCCCTTTCTAATTAAAGGGTGGTGCCCCGAAGATATCTAAGAATATCTTAATTAATTAATAAATCAGTAAATAGTTCCATATTTACAGAATTTATTGAAGAATCCAAAAGTAAGTTAAAGCTTACGAATTGTTCGCTCCTAATAACCCCAACATGAGTGATTCGAGAGTTCTAGAGAATCGCTCAGACCAGCCATCTGTAGCAAAACCTCTTTAACCATCAAAGATTTTGACATGTCGTCAAAACCTTTTTGCACCTGCAAAGTTGATGAGCAAACAGTTCCTGCAGAAACAAAGCTGATATTGTTAGACTCCTTAAGAGTCCGCCAGACGCACGGTTCCATCCAGCTGTTGTGACCCGAGACATCTCTGGACTGAAAGTTGGTATGTTGACATTAGCACGGAATACATACCCGTTAGGAACTCTCGGCGTAGTGCTCCTTCATCAATACCTTGTTCTCCAATAAAGGAAACACAGCTGGTTTTTAGGGGAAGCCTGCTTCTGTCTGGCCCACTGTTTCAGACCTCTCTGGTAAAGGTCGTCCCTTGTCACATTAATGTTAAAGGTTTTAGTGTTGTAAACTCTTTCTTGTAGGAACTTCAGGATGTCTGAAAAGCTATTGATCATTGTGTTTATTATTATTTATTTTAAAACCCACACATTGACACAAATGTTTGTAAAAATTCAAACCAGCTTAAGTGCTTGGACGAGTCATCCACATCCAGTATGATGCTGTTCAGATGTGGAAACAAAAAAAAAAAAGATTAAACTCTCATAACATTGTGTACAACGTGCATGGGTAAAAACATGCACCTGTCCTCTTCTTCTTCACCACAAAAGCTGGCATGCAATTGTATAGACTCCTGAGTAAATTCTTTATCACACAATGGACAGGAAACCCATTAAAGACATTTTTTTTAAATCAGTGACCAACAATCAGTGTTAAGTAAACAATAATGATTAACATCAAATGTAATTAAAATATTCTGTATATTGCTAACGTGCATGTTTGAAGTTTGATTTAAAGGGATATTCCACCCTAAGTGAAAAATTGTCTACTGTCTAAATTGGCTTCTGCAAATGTGTTACTTCTTACTTTTCATTTGCAGTCAACATGATTATTGAGCTCAACAGGAATAATTGGTATCATAATTTAGTAATTTTACACAGTTTTGCACACAAAATGATACTACCTCCCATTAACTTACATTGTTTATTCTAATCTAAAGCAGACAGACTGCTGGCAGATAAGAATTACTGCGCTGGTTAAAACAATCCTTTTTCATTCACTTATCCAACTCTGGGGAATACGGCACTAGAAAAAAATTTCTGGATCTTTCCCTGACAGATATCTAGCCCCTCATAACTCGATCCCAGCTCCTGGATGAAACACCGGACATTTTATTCCATTTAGGACCCTAATCCACCTAGCTATGTGCCCCGTTGTAATATTAAATGCGAGCAGTCGTAAAAAGTAGCATAACAAAACAATTTTATGGAATAAACTGCAGCCTTGAAAAATAACTTACTTGAGCGTCTTGTTGGTTCTGCTCCATTTTGCTAGTGCAGGTGAAACTACCGCTCCGGATCAGGGCGGGTATTAGCCAGGCTGTTAGTGCGCAGATGCGGCAGCCACACAGGAAAATCCACAGAGCGTCAAAACGAGCGCACCCCAAAGAGGTTTGTTCCCGCCCAGTCCCACAGGTCTTTCTATTGGCTGAGCGGTTGCTAGGAGATTGTACTTCTAAGTTTTGAGCAAGAGCAGAAAAAATCCGTGAGAGCAGGGGACAGACTTGTGGGAGGAGTTTTGATCCGTGCAGAGAAAAAGTTGACATGTGAGAAGACAATACCAGTGTAAGAAGGTTAAATCTGAGCGCAGAAACAAAGATTTGAAGGAGAACAGAGTGAATTTGAAAGAGAGCAGACATTTTGAGCGCAAGCATTACAAGTTTTGAAAGCAATAATATAAAATATTATTCTGAAATTAAAAAGTTGGTCTCTTGATATGAAATTCTGCTCTCAAATTGAAAGTTCAACTGCTCAATTTCTGGCACTTTAATTCTTCCACGCCTCCAGAGTGCCAAAACTCCCAACAGCCAAGTGAGCAGAATCAGAAACCGAGCGCGCAGAAAGGCTGCCACACGCGCAGTGAGGCTGCCGCACCGAGCGCGCAGAAAGGCTGCCACACGTGCAGTGAGGCTGCCGCGTGCATATTTTCCTCTGCCGTGTGCTCGTTGGCCAATGCGCGCACGCAGGTTTGTCACTTGTGCACATCCTTGTGCGCTCACAGACACAGTTTGCTCCCTCTCAGTGTACAACTGACCTCCTCGCCATTTTCACTCATGAGGTTCTAACTTCCACGCGCGAGCCCGTTCACACGCGCGATGTGGACAATACGCGTGCACGGGTTTTGGCGGAATTCTGACGCCATATATTTCAGCTTTTTCATTTTCTCCCTGCATTGCTTCACGGACTGGTCATAACCGGCTTCTTGTAGTTGCGCACTTATCGCTGAAAATGTTTTAATATTTCGCTGTGACCCTTCCAATTCTCTCTGGACATCTTCATTGGAAAAGATTTACAAAAGAGCTTTCACTTTGTCGTCAGTCCACCTATCCATTACTGCTGTTTTCACTGTAGTAGTGTAACTGGCAACTGTGTTTACAGGTGGTGCTTTAGGAAGCATTAACCTAGCTATTGGGCGTAGCTAAACACCGACATCACATTAGTTACCCAGGAACCACAGAAAGTCCCAGCCTCGGAGTAGGAGCTAAAATGGTTCTAGGAACTACGGTAAAAGGTTCCTAGTTCCTATATGTCCGAACGTGCGCAAAAAGGGGCTGGTTCCTGAAAAGGTTCTAGGAACTACAAGAGCTTCCTACAGTCGGAAAGGGCCTATGATTATCAGGCATTCAGTCACCAACCTTTCACAAAATGTCTTGATGCGGGTGCCATTAGCTGTGGCTAACAGAGGCACACAGCCCTCTGCTAACCCATGGGCTGCGGTCGGGGAGACGAGGTTCCGTTGCAAATCGGAATCCACCAAGAACTGTCTCCCTGATCTTTAGTCTTCAATAAACAGCAGCTTATTCCCATCGCCAACAGCTGCCGCTGCTATCTCATGTTGGTGGGTCAGTTTCCCTGCTGCTTAAAACTGCAAGGGGTGAGGCAATGCTGGGCTTTTCCACCAAAACACTGGTGATAGAAACAAAGACCAGCTTCCCCATGTCAACGTCTGGTTATTCCAGCCACCATCGAAGCGTTGGCTGGTCCTGATGGAACACCCTGAAGGTTGAGTTCCGTCTCAGGAAAACTGGTACTACTGCCTGATTGTGAAGGTCATGGTAGCCAGGCCGGCTCTCACCGAAGCCGGGAGTCGTCTTAGGAAGAGGTGCGTAAAACAGAATCCGTTACCTTCAGTACAAAACAGGGATAGCACGCTCTCCATCATCTCCAGAGCTGTGCCATTGACCAAGCTGGCAGGGGAAATGAGTTATTCAGCCCGTTCTGCCTCCGAGAGGGAGAAACGTCTTTCCAGCAGCTGCATCAGAGATGTGTATTTTTCTTCAGCCAGAGGATCATGAATCAAGCTCATGCTCCAGCGGGTCGACAAAGGATCCAGTGAAGCAACCACATGGTATTTCATGTCATTGGAAGATATCCTGTGCAGGGCAAACTGCGATTTGAAGTGAGCAAATCAAGACTGAGGATCTGGGACCTTAACAGCAATGGCAGAAGAAAACTGCAGTGCAGGGTCTGGTTGCGACCAGCAGAGCCAGGACAGCTGACTCTTCCTTCGCAGACATGTGCATTCACAGGGTCACCAATGTGGAGGAAGAAAAGGACGACAGAAAGTAGTTCTGCTAAAATCTGCACATCTCAGGTCTCCTCCCACACATATCACTTCCTGTCTCTGGGTGAGAGTGGAGTCCCCTGAACGTTTGCCACAATAAGGTATTTTAATAATAAAAATGTTGCATCATAATTCTGAGTCAAGGCATCCACCTGTATATGGAGGATAAAGCTCTCTCAGCAGAGCTGGAATCAGAGAGGATACGGTTGGTCATGAAACAGCTTTTCTTATTTTTTGTTTTGTTTTGTTTGTTTTTGTTATTTTCCAGAGCATAACTTGTGATTTTATTCATGCAAACAAATGGTGTCAACACAAGTGAACAAGAATGAAACAGCTGCTGCTGTGGAGAGCATGTGGCTCAACAGCACACAGGTAGGAGAATATAACTCATGGTGGCATTTAACACAGGGGACGAACACAAGCTGCTGTTGGAGATAAGGCACCTCACCGCTCTTATCTAACCGTGATATCAAAGTCTTTATTTTAACGCAAACATCGACTGGATGAAAATTCTGTTGCTAAGGAGAGATTTAAAGAAGCAGTGGTCCTAACCGCAACTGTGAATTCAGTCTGGCTCATTAGATGTAATTCATTCTCAGTAAACCAACTGGCAGTGAATCTAACAGGGTCCATTAAAGCCAAACTAAAGTGGCACCAGTCCTCCTCGTGAATAATTTCAGATGAGAAAAAAAGTAATTATTTTATTCCACCACATCGTTAAAGTAATAAAGGCGGAGCAAACGGAAACGCCACCTGCGTGGGAAAGCGAGCTCAAGCGAGTGAGCGTAGGAAGGAGATCAAGCTGACAGGTTTTTTAATCATGAAATTAAATCTGAGTGATTTTAAGATTTAGTGGAGCAGCTTTGAGCCCTCAGTGCTGACTGAAGTCACAGACACCTGACCAGTAAAAATTATTCCACTTTCAGTAAGATCACGAGTGGACTCGTAATTAAATGAAACAGCAAACTCTTGAAAATCAAAGCTATATCAACCTAGATGGGATGTAGAGTTAGAGAGGCATTCTTTTTCTTTTTTTAAATAAATCTCTCCTCTTTTCCCCTCTCATCACTCTGCAGGTGGTTCAGTCAGGCAGTCTGTTGTTTGCTTTCCTCCTGTACTCTCCATCAAAGCTCTCACCTGTTGGCTGGCTTCCAGATCTTTTGACCTTCACCCAAACCCACAAAGAAGCCTGATTCAGTGAGAATGGGTCATTTATTAAAGGAACTTTAACCTCCCTCTGACTTATCAGCGAACAGACACTAACCTCTCGTCTGCCCTCCAGAGCTCCAGCCATCTATCACAAACACACACACACACACACACACACACACACACACACACACACACACACACACACACACACACACACACAAGGATATGTATAAATGTCACAATAAAGTGTTCTTATTTATTTTTAGTACATAACGTACCTGCTCTATTCTGACTGTAACTTTTCACCTGGAAAATGTATTCAGTCACAAATTAAAAAGGTGGAAGAAAACATGATCAAATTAAATACCTAGGATGAATTTCAGTCGGGCAAGTTCCCGGTGAGAGTTGGACTCTGCCAAGGCTGCCCTTTGTCACAGATTCTGTTCATAATTTTTATGGGCAGGATTTCTAGGTGTTGAGGGCATCTGTTTTGGTTGCCTGAGGATCGGATCTCTGCTTTTTGCAGATGATGTGGTCCTGTTGGCTTCATCAGAACGTGATCTCGAGCTCTTACTGGAGCAGTTCGCAGAGGTGTGAACCAGCTGGGATGAGAATCAGCTCCTTTAAATCCGAAACCATGGTCTTGAGTCAGAAAAGGGTAGAAAGCCTTCTCCAGGTCAGGGACGAGGCCCCGCCCCTAGGGGAGGAGTTTAAGTATATCGGGTCTTGTTCACGAGCGAGGGAAAGCTGAAACGTGAAGTCAATAGGCGGATTGATGCTGCGTCTGCAGTGATGCGAGCGTTGTTCTGATCTGTCGTGGTGAAAAATGAGCTGAGCCAGAAGGCAAAGCTCTCAATTTACTGGTTGATCTACACTCCCATGGTCACGAGCTTTGGGCAGTGACCGAAAGAACGAGATCACGGATACAAGCGGCCAAAATGAGTTTTCTCCACAGGATGGCTGAGCACTCCCTTAGCCCTCACACTGTCCTAACAGGTGACCCCGCAAGGAAAGTGGACCACTGAGCAGGGTTGATGGTTTATCTCTTGAGGTCCACGTGACAGGGGTGAGGTGGTGCACACACCTCACCCCTGTCACGTGGGCCTCAAGGAATAAACCGCCAACCCTGCTCAATGGTCCACTTTCCTTGCGGGGTCACCTGTTTGGACAGTGGGATGGTTAGAGACAGGGTGAAAAGTTTGGTCATCCGGGAGGGGCTCAGAGTAGATCTGCTGCTCCTCCAAATCAAGCGGAGCCAGTGGAGGTAGCTCGGGCATTTGGGATACCTGCTGGACGCCTCCCTGGTGAGGTTTTTCATTCACATCCAACTGGGAAGAGACCTAAAGGATGACCCACGACACGCTGGAGGGACTAAGTCTCTCGCCTGGACAGGGAACGCTTTGAGGTTCCCTCAGGCCCAAGTAGCTGGGAGAAGGAAGTCGGGGCCCCTGGACGTAGGCTGCTGCCCCCACGACCCGACTCCGGATAAGCAGAAGCAGAAACAAATGGATGGATGGATCACTTTCATCTGCTGCCTTTCATACCTGAGTTTTGAATTAAGAATGTATTATTTTGGTCTAATTTAAGTTAAAAAAAAAAAAGCCAGATGTGCATCTGCCTGGTGCTCTGGAGTTTTGAATTTAACCTTAATATCTGTAAAAGTGAGTGAGTAGCAACAGTTTTTGTGTTTTCTGTAGTTCGACCAGCTGTAGTGGCCATCTTGAATCATTTTGGGTCTATAGTTTAATCAGCTGTAGATGTTCATCTATCACTTACTTGGAGTTTCATTATATTTGTTCTGTGGTTCATGAGATCTTCTAACAGACATTTAATCCAACTGACACAAGAAAATCTTTCACCATTCAATATTGGGAAGGAAGTTAGAAAAATAAAAGTACCGTAAATCCTCTAATACAGGCCGGTATTCAATTAAAGGCCGGGTCTCCAATTTTGGCCGGTATCGGAGTCGGCGGAGGTGACTAATGGCCGGTCTCTTATTGTGGCCGGGTGGAATGTGGTAGCAAGCAAGTAGGGGCGATCGTTTATGTCGGTTCATTTCCTTTGATGTTTTCTGTCTTTTATTTGCGCCTGATGCGTTTCGCTGTGGAGCGGGGCGCATCAACTTGTCATCCGGTGACGCACTGATCACTGATGCGGCCGGCAAGCAGCGAGCACTCCGCTGTTTTTGCGGTCGGTAATCTGCCTCCTGAGCACGGCCACAGTAACAATCAGGTGTTGCCAAATTATTTAACACGCGATCGTTCATGTCGGTTCATTTCCTTTGATGTTTTCTGTCTTTTATTTGCGCCTGATGCGTTTCGCTGAGGAGCGGGGCGCATCAACTTGTCATCCGGTGACGCACTGATCACTGATGCGGTCGGCAAGCAGCGAGCACTCCGCTGTTTTTGCGGTCGTTAGATCTTTTAGAACTGCAGTTCAAAGGTAACTCATAAGGTGAATATATATGAACCCAGGTAGCAGTTTCTCTTTAGGATTGAGAGGAGATGCAGGAAGATAATAAACAGACAGGACAGAAAAATAGTCAAATAAAAACAAGTTAGTTTTTGTACCTGGTGGTAGCAACAAACAGACACCATTGAAGGTAATCAGAAGTGAGGAACAGAAAATGAAATAATTATTTTAATGTTAAGAGCAGCAGGAACTCTGAGAGGCTGCAGGCGCATCAGTGAGTTTGCGGCCACTGCGCAGGGGGAGGGGGGAGAGGGCTGAAGCAGAAACTACCGTTGTTAAAAGAAATGTGTTTAACTTTGAAAATGTGGGCGCAATATTAATTGTCAAAAACTCCAGCGAACCATTAGTTCATTTTGCTCAAGTAGAAATAGAGGTCTGCCTCTAATACTGGCCCTCCTTCCAATAAAGGCCTGGAGCTCGATGAGCTTGAGTCAAATACAGGCCCGGGCCTGTATTAGAGGATTTACGGTATTCTCACAACATAAGGTTTGCAGGCTCTAGGGGTTGCATGACTTAATTTTTTTTAAAGTCAACAGTCAAGTAATGAAAATCGAGTTGACTTCGACTAGTCGTTGATGACGTCATACACCTGAAGCGGTGGGGGGGGGGGGAGGTTCGCTGGAGTTTTTGACAATTAAAATTGCGCCCACATTTTCTAAGTTAACACATCTCTTTTAACAACGGTAGTTTCTGCATCCTACTTCAGTCCTCTCCCCCCTCCCCCTGCGCAACAGCAGCAAACTGATGCGCCTGCAGCCTCTCGGAGTTCCTGTTGCTCTAAACATTAAAATAATTATTTCATTTTCTGTTCCTCACTTCTGATTACCTTCAATGGTGTTTGTTTGTTGCAACCACCAGGTACAAAAACTAACTTGTTTTTATTTGACTATTTTTCTGTCCTGTTTATTATCATCCAGCATCTCCTCTCAATCCTAAAGAAAAACTGCTACCTGCCTTCATATATATTCACCTTATGAGTTATCTTTGAACTGCAGTTCTAAGATCTACCGACCGCAAAAACAGCGGAGTGCCGCTGCTCGCCGGCCAACTACAAGGGGACCGTTTTCGCTGCGGTGTTCGTGCCGGAGCGGAGCGGAGACAGTGGAATCTTGGGGGTGCGTCACCGGAGAACAAAACAGGTGAAGAGCCTCGCTCCGCAGCAGCGAAACGCATCAGGCACAAATAACAGACAGAAAACATGAAAGGAAATTAGCTGAAATGAACGATCGCGTGTTTAGTTTTTGAGGTGGTGACACCTGATTTGGCGGTGTTCAGGACGTAGATGTCTGGAGCGGGTCAACGATCAGAGCTTTTGTGATACCCTTATGTGGTTTATCACATTATAGGTTTAAAGATATATATTTTATTTAAGCAAGAAGGTCCCGTCTCCAATTATAAAACACTTGGTTTCCAGTTTTGGGGTAACTGCAGTTTTTATAGTTCACCAGTAGAGGGAGTTCTTCCCAAGGTGAGTCCAGGGTGTGGTTGTCTGCTCCTCAGACAAGAACCTGCCTGCCGACAGACAACATCTCATGAGTCTTTCTTTTGGTTCTCTAATCAAATACAGGTCAGTATCATGAGTATTTTAGACTCTGCTGCACTCACACGGTTTTCAAAACTTCTTTTAAGTTGTTTGTGGTAATTTGTATGTACAGAAATATAAGTTTGAGGTTGTAAAAGAACATGGATTGTGTGCTGCATAACTGAAGGAAATTTAGCATGAGTGTGTATTGGGTAAAGATGGCGGACCTCCGTGTATTTAATTTAGTTACAACGTGGCTCCAGGATCAGTGTTACTTTAATAATTAGATCTTTATTGAAAGTATTATATGTTGATAGGGTTCTGTGTGTTTTTCAAATGTGTCCTTATAGAAAGTGGTTATTAACATAGATGCTGTAACGAGATGTTATGTGTTTTTGGAATATTGTTTAATTGTTGAATGAGCAGGTAAAATAGCATTTGATGTGCTTCATGTGTAGCTTGTGTTCAGAGCTACAAAAGAACAGAGTTAAGTGAATTACTCTAGTCTAAAAGAAAAATGAAAGGAATTTATCAGGAGAGACATTTTATTTTCTTTAGAAAAACAAGTGTTGGGATATTAACATTGGAATGGTTGTATGTTTAGGAAGGAAAATTGTGAAATGGAACAAAATGGAAAATTTGTGATTTTCTGTTAATAAACAGACAAGAACCTGCCTGCCGACAGACAACATCTCATGAGTCTTTCTTTTGGTTCTCTAATCAAATACAGATCCTTCAAAGGCCTGTAACAAAATTTTGGTGGCCCGTACGGGGATCGGCATACTACAAGAGATGATGCTGATCCCATAACCAGTGAACCCGGAGGTGACATCACAGATGAGGGCGAGCGACAGACGTGCCACTGAGGGAGCCACGGGTCCGCAGGTAGTGTAGGGACCACGGCTGAAGAAGTGACGTGCTGCTTGCTTGAGCTTACGGTACTGTGAGGAGTCGCTAACCAAAGAACACAATGGCAAATGCAGAAAGGCGAAATATAACCTGGAAGATCAAAAAGAGTCTTCAGGAGCTGACAGCAGAGGAACTTTTTCAGGTTGCCACAAACATCACACCAGTACCAGAGCTTGATGCTACAGACATTAAACTGGGTGATGAGGAGAGTTGTTTTGATTACATTTATTTTTATTTGAGTTGTAAAACCCTAGTTGAATCAGAGGATCAGGGACTGTCACATTTATTGTTGCTTAAAGATGTGATTAATGATCTCATTGAGAATCGTGTGTCTGATGTATCTGAAAAGGTGTCAGAGAGCGAGGTTGTCCGTGAAACTGCCCTTCCATCATCTTCTGCTTTACAACAGAGTACTGTAATTAATGGAGCCCCATTACCTGGGAGTTCTGTTGACACAAGTTTATCTGAGTATGAGAGGTTGAGTGCAAACTATGAAGCCTTGGGTAGAACCCTAGCTGAGTTAAAACCTACTAATACAGTACACACAAACCAGAGTAGAGAAGGGCATGCACACACTCACACCTCATCTAAAGACACTTCCCACTCCAAGCTTGATCACGTGGTTTCCCTAAAAGACCTGCCATTTCTGCAACAAAGGGAGTTTAAAGTACACGGGGGTCAAATTGGAGACAACACCGCTGACATCAGTTACCATGGGCTGTGTAAGCAGATAGATGAGGGGCTTCAGTCCAAGCACACAGAGGGAGAGATCATCCAGGGTGTGCTTCGTATCATCAAACCAGGACAATTTAAGGACATGCTGATCAGTAAAGATGACTTGACTGTCCGAGAGCTGAAGAGCCTGCTACGATCACACTTGAGTGAAAAGAGTGGAAGTGAGTTATTTCAGGAGTTGATGAGCACAAAGCAACATGAGCATGAGTCCCCCCAACAATTTCTGTACAGACTGATTGGACTGAAACAAAAAGTCATGTTTGCTTCGAGACAAGACAATATGGATATTGAGTATGAGCCACGAACAATCCAAAATGTGTTCCTGCGCACTAATCATCAGGGTCTTCTCCCAAAGTACAGTGACATTCGAAATGATCTGAAATCACTATTGTCTGACAATACTGTCTCAGATGAAGCACTAATAAGAAAAGTTAATAAAATGTCCAGTGAAGAGAGTGAGAGACAAAGAAGGCTGGGACATTCAACTCGCCAGAAGGTGACTCATGCCCACATGGTCCAACTTGACACTGAGAAGGACACAGGAAAAGATGACAGTAAGGTGAAGTGCAAAAACAAGGTCATAGAAGAACTAAGTGATAAAGTGGAAACTCTAATGAAAGTGGTGGAGTCTCTCACAGCCAGGCAGACAGCTGAGCCCCCTGGCCAGTGCATGTGCCCAAAGCAAAGAGCCAGGAAAGTAATGAGTCCACCAGGTTGCCTTAACTGCATTGAAAGAGGAGACAGCTCTTGCAGCCATTGCTTCATTTGTGGTGAAGCAGGTCACAGGGCCGTTGGATGTCTTAAGCGCAGACAAACAAAAAACAGTCGCCAGCTCTCTGGTACTGTACAGTCAGTTCCTGAACACAGACAGCCATGCTCAAACTCATCAAACACGCACCCAGATGAACTCGCCCATGTTAAAAGTAACGATGTGACTCCACCACTGAGGAACAAAGACATTGAAACAGGAGATCGAATTGCTCAGTTGGTGGGGAAGAAATGTAAGATCAAGTGTTACATCCACAGTTATGCAGTGGATTGTTTGCTTGATACCGGTGCCCAGGTGAGTCTTCTAGATCATGAGTGGGTAAAAACATTTCTCCCTGACCACCGGCTTCGACCACTTTCTGAACTAGTCGGAGATAAGGCTCTGAGTGTGCTAGCAATTAATGGTCAGTCGTTGCCCTATGATGGCTGGGTGGGGGTGATGGTTAGCCTTCCCGAGAACAGTGATCCCAACTTAACAGTTCAGGTCCCATTCTTGGTGAGCAGGGTGCCCCTGGATTGTCCACTACTTGGGTTCAATGTGATTGAACAGCTGATACAGGGCCCAGAAGAGAACAAAAACCTTATACCCACTATAGTAGGCCTCCTTCGCAGAGCAATGGATCTCCAGGATGACAAAGCCACAGCACTGGTAAATTTTATCCAGACCAGACTTTCTGTTGGAAATGAATATCGTCAAGGGTTGCTGAAAGTAGGACTGCAAAATGTAGTAATCCCAGCTGGCCAGATCCGACATGTGAAATGCAAAATGCCCCCTTCGGTTAACCCCTCCGACCGACTGGTGTTATTTGAACCAAATGATAGCAACCCCACATTACAACAGCTAGATGTTGGGAGTAGTCTGCTTGAAGTTTGTGCCGCAAAAACCCCATTTGTTCAAGTTCCCATTGCCAATCACAACAGACATGATTTGACCCTGGTCCACAAAACAGCTCTGGGCACTGTTGAGCCAATACTAAGTGTCATCCAGACTGACAACACAACACCAGGAACCAAAAGTGTCAGCAGGGGCACACCAGGACAGTGATGGGATGGTGGATATGGAATGGGAGCCTCCAGTTGATTTAACACACCTGACAGAGGATCAGCAAAATATTGTAAAAAAGATGCTGAAAGAAGAATCGGGAGCCTTTGCACGAGATGAGAATGACATGGGATGTATTCCGAGTTTGGAGATGACAATAACACTCAAAGATAGCACTCCAGTCCAAAAATCATATACCTCTATCCCCAAACCCCTCTATAAAGAAGTAAAGGAGTATATTGAGGACCTTCTGGCTAGAGGATGGATTGTAAAGTCACATTCTTCGTACTCTGCCCCCGTGGTATGTGTCAGGAAGAAGGACGGATCCCTGCGACTTTGTATTGATTATCGCCTGCTTAATCAACGCACAGTCCCAGACCGTCACCCCTTGCCCAGAATACAGGACCTCATTGATACTTTGGGAGGGTATAGCTGGTTCTCCATACTTGATCAGGGGAAAGCTTACCACCAGGGGTTCATTGCTGAAGGATCTCGTCATCTCACTGCATTCATCACCCCCTGGGGCCTTTATGAGTGGGTGCGAATCCCCTTTGGATTGACCAATGCCCCGGCCTCATTTCAGCGCAGCATGGAAGAGATGTTGTCACCTCTGCGGGATGAGTGCTGCATCCCTTATTTAGATGACATTTTATGTTACGCTAAGACCTTTGAGGATCATGTTGAAGGACTGAGAAAAGTGCTAAGAGCCTTGCAGAGCCACGGAGTTAAGCTCCGTCCCACCAAGTGTGACTTGTTCAAGCAAGAGGTGCGATATGTAGGTCGCTTGGTCTCCGCAGAGGGAGTCCGCATTGACCCAAAAGATCTTGAAGCGGTGTTTGCGCTGAAAAAAGAAACACCTGCTACAGTTGGTGACGTGAGGAGAATAGCTGGGTTTTTGAGTTACTATCGCTCCTATATCCAAGATTTTTCAAGGATAGCCAAACCTATCTATGAGCTCCTGCAGCCAAAGAAAAGCAAAGAGGAGCGGTCCCAAGAACAGCCTGGCCAACAGAAAAGGAGAGGGGCCCAGTTGTCATCTAAAACACCAGTGGTATGGGCTGATGAACATCAGGAGGTCTTGTGTAGGCTCCTTGACATGCTGGTGAAACCGCCCATTCTAGCCTACCCTGACTTTGAGCTCCCTTTTGTGCTTCATACTGATGCCTCCGATAAAGGACTGGGTGCAGTCCTCTACCAAAGACAAAATGGGAAACTCAGGGTAATAGGCTATGGCTCAAGGACGCTCACCCCTGCTGAAAAGAACTATCGGCTGCACTCAGGCAAGTTAGAGTTTCTCGCACTCAAGTGGGCTGTCTGCGAGAAATTTCGGGATTATTTGTTTTATGCCCCATATTTTACCATCTACACGGACAATAATCCCTTAACTTATGTCATGACTACTGCCAAACTGAATGCAGTTGGCTACAGATGGGTGGGAGAATTGTCAGATTTCAGGTTTGAGATCCGTTACAGACCGGGTAAGGTGAATGTTGATGCAGACACTTTGTCCCGACGCCCCCTGGATATTGACGGATATGTGGCTGTCTGTACAAAAGAGCTCTCCAGAGAAGCTGTTGCGGCTGTATGGGAAGGCTGTGGAGCAGGTCAGCGTGATGATGTTGCCTGGGTCGCTGTGTTAACACTAGCACAAGGTTCTCAGCTTGAACCAAGCTGCAGGAACATCATCCAATCCATTGATCTCAAAGAACTACAAAAGGCTCAACGAGAAGATCCAGTGATTGGTGACATCCTGAGAATGAAAGAATCGGGGCTACCACTCACAGAGGATGTGAAAAGGGAGATGAAAGGCACTGCAAAGAAAGTGATGCATGAGTGGACAAAGCTACATGTGGAAAATGGGATTCTATATCGCACAAGAGCAGAAAGCCGCCAGCTAGTCTTGCCAAGCAGCTTCAAGTCACTAGTTCTGAAGCACTTGCACGATGACATGGGCCATGTTGGGACCGAAAGAGTTCTCAATCTGGCCAGACAAAGGTTTTACTGGCCTTATATGCGGCGAGACATTGAAGCTTACGTCACACGGCAGTGCCCATGTATCAAACAAAAGAAGCCGGCTACACATATCAGAGCCCCTATGTCAAGTATAACATCTAGCTCACCTATGGAGCTTGTGTCCATCGATTTCTTGCATTTAGAGTCAAGCCAAGGAGGATACCAGTACATTCTGGTGGTGGTCGACCACTTCACCAGGTATGCCCAGGCCTATCCAACCCGTAACAAAAGTGGTAAAACGGCAGCAGAGCGAATCTTTAATGATTTCATTCCCAGGTTCGGGTATCCCATGAAGCTACACCATGATCAGGGGCGTGAATTTGAAAATGAGCTCTTCTGGAATTTACAAAAGCTGGCTGGAGTTGGACGCTCACGCACAACCCCCTACCACCCTCAGGGTAACCCGGCGGAGCGATTCAATCGCACGGTGTTGCAGATGATGAGAACTCTTGGACAAGAGAAAAAGGAAAGATGGAAAGAGTTCCTCCCACAGATCATCCACGCGTACAACTGTACCCGGCATGAAGCAACGGGGTATTCTCCCTTTTTCTTGCTCTTTGGCAGACACCCAAGATTACCTGTGGATGTTTTATTCAGGATGGGCTCTAGTGATGAGCCTCAAACAGCAAGAGGCTATGCAGAGAAATGGGCAGAACGGATGAGCGAGGCCTACAGAATTGCCTCAGAGAACAGCAAAAAATCGAGTGATCGTGGCAAAAAGTATTATGACCAACACCTGAAGGGAGTGATATTACAGCCTGGAGATCGAGTGCTGGTGCGTAACCTGACTGAAAGGGGTGGCCCTGGGAAGTTGAGGTCATACTGGGAAAATACCATTTATGTGGTGAAAGAACAGATCAGTGACAGCCCAGTTTACCGGGTCATTGCCGAGACAAATGGAAACAAGTCAAGGGTTCTGCACCGTAACCTACTGCATCTTGTTAATGAGCTTCCTGTGGACTTGCCTGCAGCAGCCAAGGATGCCAAGCCGTCAGCTGCGAGAAGGAAGAGCGTGTGTTTAACTCCAAGAGATGCAGTTTTCCAACCCAGCAGTGAATCTGGCTCTGATGAAGAAGAGAGTTCTTATTATGAGCTGAGATATAACTTAAGGAGTCACAGTGCCGACACTGACCAGCCAACCCATGAACCTAGCCATGTTCTCGTAAGGAACCCAGCTCCCATAGAGTCAAACCAGTCAGTGAGCCAGGGGTCACACCAGAGGGAGTGGGGACAGTTGTTCAGGGAAAGGCAAGAGGAGGCCACAAGGGAAATGGAAAGGGGACCAGACACCGACCATGAAGAGGAAAGACAGGACAGAGGAGAGGAGACTGAAGTTACAGCGATGCCATATGTAGATGACAGTGAACCGACTCCCTCAGAGGAGACTCTCCCTGTATCCGACCCACCATCTGCTGCTAATGAAACAATGCTGAGACGTTCTACAAGAGAACGGCGGCCAGCTTCACTATTCACCTACAATACACTAGGCCAGCCTGTTATTTCCACACATCCACAAGTAAGCTGTACTGATGTATCCATGTCATCTGGTCCGCCTGGCTATATTCTTTCACCCAATCCCTTCCCTATATCCCCTATGCCAGTCTTTTATCACAGTCCACCACCCTACCTTCCCTTTCAGTACATTTGGCCAGGACACTATCCTCAACCACTTTACCAGCATTACTAACTGACGATAGTGTGTTGATTTGTATGTATTAATAGTTAGAATTTTTGTGTGAGATGGAGGTCAGAAGGTCAGGAGCCCTTTTATTTTTTTGTGGGGGAGTGTGTGATACCCTTATGTGGTTTATCACATTATAGGTTTAAAGATATATATTTTATTTAAGCAAGAAGGTCCCGTCTCCAATTATAAAACACTTGGTTTCCAGTTTTGGGGTAACTGCAGTTTTTATAGTTCACCAGTAGAGGGAGTTCTTCCCAAGGTGAGTCCAGGGTGTGGTTGTCTGCTCGGAGCTCAGACAAGAACCTGCCTGCCGACAGACAACATCTCATGAGTCTTTCTTTTGGTTCTCTAATCAAATACAGGTCAGTATCATGAGTATTTTAGACTCTGCTGCACTCACACGGTTTTCAAAACTTCTTTTAAGTTGTTTGTGGTAATTTGTATGTACAGAAATATAAGTTTGAGGTTGTAAAAGAACATGGATTGTGTGCTGCATAAGTGAAGGAAATTTAGCATGAGTGTGTATTGGGTAAAGATGGCGGACCTCCGTGTATTTAATTTAGTTACAACGTGGCTCCAGGATCAGTGTTACTTTAATAATTAGATCTTTATTGAAAGTATTATATGTTGATAGGGTTCTGTGTGTTTTTCAAATGTGTCCTTATAGAAAGTGGTTATTAACATAGATGCTGTAACGAGATGTTATGTGTTTTTGGAATATTGTTTAATTGTTGAATGAGCAGGTAAAATAGCATTTGATGTGCTTCATGTGTAGCTTGTGTTCAGAGCTACAAAAGAACAGAGTTAAGTGAATTACTCTAGTCTAAAAGAAAAATGAAAGGAATTTATCAGGAGAGACATTTTATTTTCTTTAGAAAAACAAGTGTTGGGATATTAACATTGGAATGGTTGTATGTTTAGGAAGGAAAATTGTGAAATGGAACAAAATGGAAAATTAGTGATTTTCTGTTAATAAACAGACAAGAACCTGCCTGCCGACAGACAACATCTCATGAGTCTTTCTTTTGGTTCTCTAATCAAATACAGATCCTTCAAAGGCCTGTAACACTTTGCATGCGCAAACTGGTTAAGATTAGGATGGGGGTGAGGGGAAGGTAAAATTGCAAGAGGGAAAAGGTCACAGTTTGGTTAAATGTCCGTTTTACCGCCGGTGTCAGTACCGACGCTCTGGCACAGCGCCTCGCCTCCGCCTCCCGACGCAGGGGTTCATCACCTGCTGGAGGACTGCAACTTGTCAGTCATTATCATGTGACAGCGACTAGTCGATGACAGGCATAAAAAGTCACTACAGAGCCGTGAAGTCGACTAGTCGACTAGTTCATACAACCCCTAACAGGCTCATTAAATGATGACATCATCCTTCTGTACAAGATGATCTATTGTGCAATGATTGCTACTGGAAAATGTATTGTACGTCTGTTCAATGTAACCAATAAAGTTACATTGTTAAACATGTTGTACTTTAACAAAGCTCAGTAGTGCTGAGGAACATTTGAAAAACAACAGTTTTTAGCTCTGTTGTTTATTTGTTTCATTTGGACGAGCAGCAAACTTCTAGTTGTAGAACGGAAATGAGTTTCCCGGCCCTGAAGCTGTTCTTGCATCTCGTGTGTCTTGTTGAATAATCTGTTGTGTCTCCCGTGCTGCGTGGTCGTGTTCCCCTCTGAGTGTGCAGCCTGATCTGTCGGCCTTTTCCATCTCGTGTCAGACCTTTTGAAGAAGAGTGCCTGCTTGTTCAGACAAAGGATGAATTCAAACACCTGGAACTTCTAAGATGTGTATAACCCAATATCCAGCTTGTTTTCCTGCCTACTTTGTGTTTGGATGTGTCAAGTTGTAATGTCCAAAAGGGTCAATTTTCACGTATGTATTGATCAACATAATAACCTTTCATCTACAGCATAAATCCACCTTCAACAAGTTAATCATTGTTTACACTCATACACATTACAATAAGATACAAATTAAGGTTATAAACATCTTTGTATCTGCAAGGAGGCGTGGCTTTCTGAGGAATGTTTTGGTAAAGCCTTCCAGCCATGGCACATTCTGATTTGCCAGAATATGCCAGAAATTATAAATAACGAGTTTATTAAAACGAGATTTACTTCCTGATTAATTAAGTTTCCAGCTGAGCCCCGATTCGGCCAAATCGGGAAAAAAGCCTCTTTTGCAACAAATTCCTTTGACCTTAAGTCAAAAAACTTTCTGCGACGCTGCAACTGGTTACAGACACAACAGCTCTTTACAGAACTACTTCACACCTAATCTGCAGACCTCGGGTTGCATCTCATGGCAGAGTAAGCTGAACTCAGAGGAAGCTACTAATCTCTGAGTATCGTTGTTTCGACGTCCGGTGACCTCACCACTCTGACCGTAACCCTCCAGACCACCGGGAGCAACTCATACAAGGGTATCGTCAGCCTGCCTGTCTGATGAGGTTTACAAATAAACAACTCTCTAGTTTATAACAACAACAAATTCTTTTACACCCAGTTTCACAATTTCTCTCAGATACAAAGAACGGTTGCTACAACATCTAGCTTCCATCACAACACCTCACGTCCACCACACCACATCTCATTATTCATATCTTGTCATGTATCATTAGTTTAGGAAAAATAATTAAATTCATTTTATAAACTACATACTGACTCTGTCGGAATTAATACGAAGTGTGTTTATGATCCCTGAATAAGCAAATAACCCTAGAATCTTCTGATTAAACATTCAAAGATAAATGAGATTGATATTTCATATTTGTATGGAATATCACATCTTATTGGTCATAATTAATATGTATTAATTGCTACAACGGCCTGAGGTGAGCCGCTCTCCCGATAACTGCTTCTGAGTTGATTTTGCAGGTGGGTGGTGCTGGAGAGTGAGACAGCTGCAGCTAATCACCACCACCCAGGCTGTGTATAAATGGAGGAGTGAGACACCTCCAGCTTGCCAGCTGATTACTCACTTTGGGTAGCTCGTGCCACTACTTGCCTCCAGTAGAAACTCTGGGCTCTAGGATCTCCTTTTTGGATTTATGTTTTTTTTACCTTGTTTTTTTTTTCACCTCTCCAGGCACTCGACTCCACCTAACCTCCTTCTGCTATAACCAATCTGGATTATCACCCCAGGCCACGTCTCCTCGTACCCTTTTAGACCAACCCACTCTCACACGGCTCACCCACCTGGACCACTTGGACTCTTGTCACCCACATCAACTTCCTGGATCCACCTCAGACCCAGTATTCCTCCCTCTTGTTCCCTGCCTCCCCATCCACAATAAGATTTGGTTTCTTCCCACGGCTGAGACCTGAGATTAAAGACTCTCGACTGCTCGAAGCTGCAGCCCCATCCACTGACATCAGTGCATCCTAAGTTCAACCTTGTTAATACACTTTTGTTCTTACCTGTGGTCCTGTGCATGATTCTGCATGTCTTGGGTGAGGTCCCTTCCTCAAAACATGACAGGATGGCAAGCTTGTTAAAACTGTCCAGCTACATTTCAGCCCTTTATCACCACCAACTGGGTCTACCTCTCTGTTGCTCATGTGTTTAATCTGATCCTTCAATGTGTAAAATAGTAACAGTCCTGTGTTCACATAGAACCTTATAGGGTTCTACAACCCCCAGGATGCTTTGCACAAACACACAGCTGCCCTGGGAAACACTAGAGGATCCACTCTGACCACCACCAGCAGGTAAGGAGGGTGAAGTGTCTTACCCAAGGACATAACGACCCTCCGAGTACAGGCTGGTCACTTGACTCCTCTGCCATTGATGCCCCTGTCATGTAGGGCGATGGTCGTTGATATTCAGAGCTAAGATTATTGATTGAGACACCAAACTTAAAGAGTAGGAACATGAACTGAGAGGAGGAAGATGGAGGAGGAGGTTTCTGGATAGATAACATCATGATGGTGTGGGTGTGTGTTTTTCTTTTGGTGATGCTCTGAAAATGTGACAAACAGAAAAGTAGAAGTAGCCGACAGACTGAACACAAAAAGATCCGCAAACAAACGGACAAACAGAACCTCTGTCACAAAGACAGGTAGACTGCAGAGACAGAAGATGAGCAAAAGTGGAAAATAAAAGATGAATAAGAATCCACGAGGCACAGGCAGAGGAAATGTGACAAAGACACGGATTGTAAAAGCAGACGTAGCGGGTGAGGTAGGTAGCGGACAGACAAAGGAGAACTCAGATCCACTGGGCCATGTATGAGAACGTACTGATATAGAGCTTAGCTGGAGAAGGATTTTCTTCCTTTTAGTTTGGCTCTTCGGCTAAGTAGCACGGCGATACAATCAGCCACTGTACAGGCTGTGTGTGCGTACATATGGATTTCCATTAACCTTTCTGGCTTTGTTGGTTAAATGTCAGCATGGGGCCTGAAATAGAATTGGTCATTGATTCAGAAGCAAGACATTTCTCCCACTCAGTTGCAAACAAGTACCACTCTGTAAGATTGAATCGGTGTGATCCTGGATGGGAACAAACTCCAGCGTAAAAGAGGATGCTCCCAGGTTCAGAAAGGTCTGGGAAGACAAGCGTGATGTGTCTCTTCACACACACACACACACACACACACACACACACACACACTTCTGCCTTCTATCTGTCGAATGAGAACATTCAATATTTACGAGGTGCAGCCAAACACGTGTCTGAGAATATCTAAAAAATATATTAAAGTCTAAAAATGCAATTTTCGTTTGTGCAAGACAATAAAATCTCGAAGCTGGACATCAGCTCAAAAGAATGCTGCTCTTATTCTCATGTGGTTGTATTTGTCTCTTTGTGACTCATGTCTCAGGCCACCAAGAATGTGATTCCAATAAGAGCTGACAGTTCATTTCCAACTCCCTATTTATTTATATTTAGGACATATTTCTGCCAAGGTGGCAGGAGGCAGACGATGGAAGAAAAATAAACAGGCTTTCACTTAAAGAAAATAAAAAACACTGCAGAAGCAGGTTTTATCTGGAACAGAAGACAACATGGGGTGGTACAGAGACCAGCCTAAAATATTTGGTGCTGAAAAGGCACTCATCATCCAGATATTCAAGGTGCTGATTGCTGTCGATTCACTTTAGGTCTTGCTTTGCTGATGCATATTCAAATATAAAAATGTTCTACGTAATAAATTTAGTCGTAATCACTTATTTAATACTTTAAACACCATGGCCTTCACAGTGGCCTAGTGGCAGAAAGTCCGCCCTGGGACTGGGAGATCGGGGTTCAAATCCTGGTTGAGTCATGCCAAAGACTTTACAAGTGGGACCCGATGCCTCCCTGCTTGACGCTCAACTTTAAAGGGGTTAAACAAACAAATACTTCCTGATCACAGCCAGTGCTGCAGCTCACCGCTTCCCATAGAGATGGGTCAAATGCAGAAATGTGTGCGATGATGACTAATGGGACTTTAACTGTGCAGGTGCAGCCCCACATATCCAGTGTGCAGACAGGTTGCAAATATAAATGTCTTCGTCTTCGTCTTCCTCCGCTTATCCGGGTCCGGGTCGCGGGGGCAGCATCCCAACTAGGGAGCTCCAGGCCGTCCTCTCCCCGGCCTTGTCCACCAGCTCCTCCGGCAGGACCCCAAGGCGTTCCCGGACCAGATTGGAGATGTAACCTCTCCAACGTGTCCTGGGTCGACCCGGGGCCTTCTGCCGGCAGGACATGCCCGAAACACCTCCCCGGGGAGGCGTCCAGGAGGCATCCTGACCAGATGCCCAAACCACCTCAACTGGCTCCTTTCGATCCGGAGGAGCAGCGGTTCTACTCCGAGTCCCTCCCGAATGTCCGAGCTCCTCACCCTATCTCTAAGGCTGAGCCCGGCCACCCTACGGAGGGAACTCATTTCGGCCGCTTGTATCCGCGATCTCGTTCTTTCGGTCATTACCCAAAGCTCATGACCATAGGTGAGGATTGGGACGTAGATCGACCGGTAAATCGAGAGCCTGGCTTTCTGGCTCAGCTCCCTCTTCCCCACGACAGATCAGCTCAGCGTCCGCATCACTGCAGACGCCGAACCAATCCGCCTGTCGATCTCCCGATCCCTCCTACCCTCACTCGTGAACAAGACCCCGAGATACTTAAACTCCTCCACTTGAGGTAGGACCTCTCCCCCGACCCGGAGGTGGCAAGCCACCCTTTTCCGGTCGAGAACCATGGTCTCAGATTTGGAGGTGCTGATCCTCATCCCAGCCGCTTCACATTCGGCCGCGAACCTACCCAGCAAGAGCTGAAGGTCAGAGCTGGATGAAGCTAGGAGGACCACATCATCCGCAAAAAGCAGAGACGAGATTCTCCTGCCACCAAACTCGACACACTCCACACCACGGCTGCGTCTAGAAATTCTGTCCATAAAAGTGATGAACAGAACCGGTGACAAAGGGCAGCCCTGGCGGAGTCCAACCCTCACTGGGAACAGGTCCGACTTACTACCGGCTATGCGGACCAAACTCACGCTCCTCTGGTAAAGGGACTGAATGGCCCTTAACAGAAAGCCACCCACCCCATACTCCTGGAGCGTCCCCCACAGGGTGCCCCTGGGGACACGGTCATAAGCCTTCTCCAAATCCACAAAGCACATGTGGATTGGTTGGGCAAACTCCCATGCCCCCTCCATCACCCTTGCAAGGGTATAGAGCTGGTCCACAGTTCCACGGCCAGGACGAAAACCACATTGCTCCTCCTCTATCTGAGATTCAACTATCGATCGGACCCTCCTCTCCAGTACCTTGGAGTAGACCTTTCCAGGGAGGCTGAGGAGTGTGATCCCCCTATAGTTGGAACACACCCTCAGGTCACCCTTCTAAAAGATGGGGACCACCACCCCGGTCTGCCACTCCCTAGGAACTGCCCCCGATGACCACGCAATGTTGTAGAGACGTGTCAACCATGACAGCCCTACAACATCCATAGCCTTGAGATACCCAGGACGAACCTCATCCGCCCCCGGGGCTCCGCCGCTGTGTAGTTGTTTGACTACCTCAGCAACTTCTGCCCCCGAGATCGGACAGTCCATCCCCAGGCCTCCCAGCTCTGGTTCCTCCTCGGAATGCGCATTGGTGGGATTGAGGAGCTCCTCAAAGTATTCCTTCCACCGTCCGACTATAGCCTCAGTTGACGTCAGCAGCTCCCCATCCCCACTGTAAACAGTGTGAGCGAGTTGTTGCCTTCCTCTCCTGAGGCGCCAGACAGTTTGCCAGAACCTCTTTGGAGCCGATCGATAGTCTTTCTCCATGGCCTCACCAAACTCCTCCCACGCCCGAGATTTTGCCTCGGCAATTGCCACTGCTGCACCCCGCTTGGCTATCCGGTACCTGTCTGCTGCCTCCGGAGACCCACAGACCAGCCACGCCCTGTAGGCCTCCTTCTTCAGCCTGACGGCTCCCTGAACCTCTGGTGTCCACCAGCGGGTACGGGGGTTGCCACCACGACTGGCACCGGCCACCTTACGACCACAGCTAGCAACAGCCGCCTCGACAATCGCAGAGTGGAACAAGGCCCACTCTGACTCAATGTCCCCCACTGCTCTCGGGACGTGGTCAAAGCTCTGCCGGAGGTGGGAGTTGAAGACCGTCTTGACAGGTTCTTCTGCCAGGCGTTCCCAGCAGACCCTCACTATGCGTTTGGGTCTGCCAGGTCTACGCGGCATGTTCCCTTGCCATCTGATCCAACTCACCACCAGGTGGTGATCAGTTGACAGCTCCGCCCCTCTCTTCACTCGGGTGTCCAAAACATACGGCCGCAGGTCAGATGATACGACTACAAAATCTATCATCGACCTGTGACCTAGGCTGCCCTGGTACCAAGTGTACCGGTGGGCATCCTTATGTTCGAACATGGTGTTCGTTATGGCCAAACTGCGGCTTGCACAGAAGTCCAATAACAAAACACCGCTCGAGTTCAGATTAGGTGGGCCGTTCCTCCCAATCACACCCCTCCAGGTCAAGCTGTCATTGCCCACGTGAGCATTGAAGTCCCCCAGCAGGACAATGGAGTCCCCTGACGGAGCACTATCTAGCACTCGTCCCAGGGACTCCAAAAAGGGTGGGTACTCTGAACTGACATTTGGCCCATAAGCACAAACAACAGTCAGGACCCGTTCCCCGACCCGAAGGCGCAAGGAAGCTACCCTCTTGTCCCCCGGGGTAAACCCCAACACACAGGCAGAGAGTCTCGGGGCTAACAAATATAAATGTCAGCATCCATAAATGAGAAATTATGTCAGTTGTGCAACAGAAGATGAAAAAGCACCATCTACATATCTTCATGCTGGTGTATGCCTTCAGTAGGGAACACAAGTGGTAGAGCACACCGTGCAGCAGTCAGGTCTAATGAAGAGACAAACACACTCACAGCAAGTGTGGATTTATTACTTCTAATTAACCCAACATACATGCTGTAGGTCTGTGGGGGGAGGCCTGAGGGTGCTCACCTGGTGTTGAACCTTTGACCTTTCTTTGCAGCCTGCTGATCAAACCCTGTCCCAGGTGTATTCCACCTCTCACCTGTTGGTTTAGCACAGGCACCAAGGAGGAGACAGTTTTTAAAACAGCCGAGTTATTAGTGCCTTCTTCTGAATGTGTCCACCCACACACTCAGAAACTGAGCATGGAAAGTTGCCGCTAATCCTTCTAGTCGGGAAAACATCCTTCTGACAGATGAAAGAGAAGATTCTAGACAAGAACTAGTCTACAGAAGATTTAAGAACCAACTTTTCCGGATCTGACCTTTAGCTTACCTGCCATTAAATCTTTCTTTTCTAAATATTAAACATTGCACCAGACTACATCATAACTAACTGATACAGTGGGATGCAAAAGTTTGGGCAGCCGTGTTAATCTTCATGATTTTCTTGTATAAAGTGTTGGTTGTTACAATAAAACATTTCAGATAAATATATCTTATAAGAGACTCACACAGTGATATTTGAGAAGTGAAATGACGTTTATAAGATTTACAGAAAGTGTGCAATAATTGTTTAAACAAAGTTAGGCAGGTGCAAAAATGTGGGCACTGTTGTAACTTTATTTATTTCCAAAACTAGAACTAATTATTGGAACTCAGAATTTTTTTGGTAAGCTCAGTGACCCTTGACCTCCATACACAGGTGAATCCAACCATGAGACAGTATTTATGGGTCAATTGTACATTTCCCTCCTCTTTGAATATTCTCTGAAGAGCAGCAACATGGGGTCTCAGAACAACACTCACATGATCTGAAAACAAAAAATGTTCACCATCATGGTTTAGGGGAAGATTACAGAGAGCTGGCTAAGATATTTCAGCTGTCTATTTCCACATTTAGGAACATACTGAGAAAATGGAAGACCACAGGAACAGTTCAAATTAAGGCTCCGAGTGGCAGACCAAGAAACATCTCAGATAAACAGAAGCGAAGAATGGTGAGAACAGTCAGAGTCAACCCACAGACCAGCACCAAAGACCTACAACTTTATCTTGCTTCAGATGGAGTCACTGTGTTCAGCTATTGGTGCACCTTACACAAGGAGATGCTTCATTCTGGAATAAGGTGCTGTGGACTGATGAAACTAAAACTGAGTTATCTGGGTATAACAAGGGGCATTATGCATGGAGGAAAAAGAACATGGCATTCCTAGAAAAACACCTGCTACCTACAGTAAAACACGGTGGTGGTTCCATCATGCTGTGGGCTGTGTGGCCAGTGCAGGGACTGGGAATCTTGTTTGAGAGCAAATCACCCCCTACCAGAGTCTTACTCCACTCCCACTTCCTGTTTGAAAAATGCAACAAATGCTGTTGCCTCTCAGACCTAGAGGGCGGAGCTGCTAACAAATACACACACACAAGCTCACACCCAAATAGTGACATTATAATGTACCAGCTAACGTCATAGTGCACCTCTTAGCCAACAGTGATGGCAAAAGTAAATTCAAACTCAGTGCAGAGATTTTTACTTGAAGACGTTGCAACACTGAATATTTACATTTGAACTAGGATGCACTTAAGTGCCAAATTATTGACTACACGTCTTCAGCATGATAACAAATCTGCATATTGTGATCAAGTTCATTATTTTCTGTAATGTACTAGGGGCTGCATGACTTAATTTTTTTTTTAAAGTCGACTGCCAAGTAATGAAAATCGAGTCGACTTTGACTAGTCGTTGATGACGTCATACACCTGAAGCGGAGGGGGTTGGGTTGGGGGGGGGGGGGACGGTTGGTTCGCTGGAATTTTTTTTTGACAATTAATATTGCGCCCACATTTTCAAAGTTAAACACATCTCTTTTAACAACAGTAGTTTCTGCTTCAGCCCTCTCCCCCCTCCCCCTGCGCAGCGGCTGCAAACTCACTGATGCGCCTGCAGCCTCTCAGAGTTCCTGCTGCTCTAAACATTAAAATAATTATTTCATTTTCTGTTCCTCACTTCTGATTACTTTCAATGGTGTCTGTTTCTTGCTATCACCAGGTACAAAAACTAACTTGTTTTTATTTGACTATTTTTCTGTCCTGCCTGTTTATTATCTTCCTGCATCTCCTCTCAGTCCTAAAGAAAAACTGCTACCTGCCTTCATGTACAGTATATTCACCTTATGAGTTACCTTTGAACTGCAGTTCTAAAAGATCTACCGACCACAAAAACAGCGGGGTGCGCGCCGGTTGCACCGGTGAGGTGCGTCACCGGAGGACAAGGTGATGCGCCCTGCTCCACAGCAGCAAAAAGCATCAGGCACAAATAAAAGACAGAAAACATAAAAGGAAATGAGCCGACATGAACGATCGCGTGTTAAATTAGTTTTTGAGGTGGCGACACCTGATTTGATAATGTTACTGTGGCGGTGCTCAGGACGCAGATGTCTGGAGCGCGTCAACAATCAGAGATTTGCATGTGCAAGCTGGTTAAGGTTAGGATGGGGGTGAGGGGAATGTTAAATTGTAAGAGGGTAAAGGTCACAATTCAGTCAAATGTCCGTTTTACGGCGGGTGTCAGTACCGACGCTCTCAATAATACTGTTGCCTCCCGATACGCAGGAGCTCGTCACTTGCTGTCTTTTCCGAGGACTGCATCTTGTCGGTCATGACAGAGACTAGTCGATGACAAGCATAAAAAGTCACTACAGAGCTTGACTAGTCGACTAGTTCATACAACCCCTATAATGTACTGATAAACATTAGACTTTCATTTATATTAGATTCATTACACACAACTGAAGTAGTTCAAGCCTTTTATTGTTTCTAATATTGATGATTTAGGCATACAGCTCATGAAAACCCAAACTTCCTATCTAAAAAAAATTGCATATTTCATCCGACCAATAAAAGAAAAGTGTTTTTAATACAACAAAAGTCAACCTTCAAATAATTATGTTCAGTTATGCACTCAATACTTGGTCGGGAATCCTTTTGCAGAAATGACTGCTTCAATGCGGCGTGGCATGGAGGCAATCAGCCTGTGGCACTGCTGAGGTGTTATGGAGGCCCAGGATGCTTCGATAGCAGCCTTAAGCTCATCCAGAGTGTTGGGTCTTGCGTCTCTCAACTTTCTCTTCACAATATCCCACAGATTCTCTACGGGGTTCAGGTCAGGAGAGTTGGCAGGCCAACTGAGCACAGTAATACCATGGTCAGTAAACCATTTAGCAGTGGTTTTGGCACTGTGAGCAGGTCCCAGGTCGTGCTGGAAAATGAAATCTTCATCTCCATAAAGCTTTTCAGCAGATGGAAGCATGAAGTGCTCCAAAATCTCCTGATAGCTAGCTGTATTGACCCTGCCCTTGATAAAACACAGTGGACCAACACCAGCAGCTGACATGGCACCCCAGACCATCACTGACTGTGGGTACTTGACACTGGACTTCAGGCATTTTGACATTTCCCTCTCCCCAGTCTTCCTCCAGACTCTGGCACCTTGATTTCTGAATGACATGCAAAATTTGCTTTCATCCAAAAAAAGTACTTTGGACCACAGAGCAACACTCCAGTGCTGCTTCTCTGTAGCCCAGGCCAGGCGCTTCTGCCGCTGTTTCTGGTTCAAAAGTGGCTTGACCTGGGGAATGCGGCACCTGTAGCCCATTTCCTGCACACACCTGTACACGGTGGCACTGGATGTTTCTACTCCAGACTCCGTCCACTGCTTCCGCAGGTCCCCAATGTCTGGAATCGGTCCTTCTCCACAATCTTCTTCAGGGTCCGGTCACCTCTTCTCATTGTGCAGCGTTTTCTGCCACACTTTTTCCTTCCCATAGACTTCCTACTGAGGTGCCTTGATACAGCACTCTGGGAACAGCATATTTGTTCAGAAATGTCTATCTGTGTCTTTCCCTCTTGCTTGAGGGTGTCAATGATGGCCTTCTGGACAGCAGTCAGGTCGGCAGTCCTACCCATGATTGCGGTTTTGAGTAATGAACCAGGCTGGGAGATTTTAAAAGCCTCAGGAATCTTTTGCAGGTGTTTAGAGGTAATTAGTTGATTCAGATGATTAGGTTAATAGCTCGTTTAGAGAACCTTTTCATGATATGCAAATTTTTTGAGATAGGAATTTTGGGTTTTCATGAGCTGTATGTCAAAATCATCAATATTAGAAACACTAAAAGGCTTGAACTACTTCAGTTGTGTGTAATGAATCTAATATATATGAAAGTCTAATGTTTATCAGTACATTACAGAAAAGAATTAACTTCATCACAATATGCTGATTTTTTGAGAAGGACCTGTAGTTTATCAGCTGTGTAGCGTTATGGATTTATGCTCTTTTATGAAAGAGGAACCATGCTACGTATTAATTCGGAATATTAATTTTAATAAATCAATAACCAAATTTTATATTGTTCAGAAGACTCAAAGGTTGTTTTCATCCATAAACTGCCGATAATATCTGAGTGTCTGTTTTTCAGTTCAATGAGGAAACCAGTTTGACGTTTAAAAGTTTTAATTCTTCAAATTAAACTAATGATTTTGAAATTGACAAACAGGAAATACAATCAACATTGATAACTTTGTGGGACAATCTTTTTAACAGTTGATAGGCTGTTAATGCTCAAATAGACCTTCTGTAGGTGAATGAAGATTGAGAGTGATATGATGTGATTATGGATGCGTGTGGGTGCCAAGTGTAGTGAGAATTGAACATGAGATGAGATGAATGCATGTGTGCATCTGATTTTGCTTCAGGAAGAAACAGGTGTCTGAGTGAAGTGAGGGTTTGAATAAACTTAGGTTTAGTGGAAAAGATGCATCAAAACGCTATCTGTCGTGTTTTGCCTCACCGAAAATCGGACCCTCTGTTGGACCCGGGACGTCACCTTAGGATGTTTCATCCACGTCACCTTGGCTGGCAAAGAAGACAAAGATGCACTGCGACCCGGTCCAGAGTTGTCCCTCGGTACACGTTGATGGTAAAGCGTTTTGTCGACGCGCTTTCTTAAGTTAATTCACTCAGAAATCAAAAGACTCGGTAATGAGTCTGCGTTAGAAGTTGCGATTCAGCTATTCTGCCTGGCGTGGCAGAAACAGCGTGAGAGGAGGGGGGGGGATTGAGCCCATGGGCTCCGTTCCCCGTTAGCGGTTGTTCACAAGTCCTCTCTCTCTCGTGGCCCAACACGAACTGAATCAAAAGACTGAAAACTTACCAAAAACTCTCTCTTCTCAAAGCAAAAACATGTGCGTCATCAAATGTGTCTGGATTTTACTGTGGGAAGGTGTGTGTGAATGTTTGTGTGCTTGAGTGTGAAGGTCAGTACCAAACATTCAACATTATCTACTTAAGTGTGGATTCATTAATCCATTATAATTACCCCAAAGCATAAGAACCATTCATTTGATTAAACACATTTATAATGAGCAAAATGATAATGGTTATTTTAACATTAAAATCAAGAAAAAGAAGTTTAAACTTTATGTTTTGACTTGGTCTGGGTACAACTCATGTAAACACATCTTCTGGTAGACTGCAGGTGGTTGATGTTATGGTTTCCTCCCAGACTCGCTGGCGTTCAGGTCTTAATCTGTGGGTGAAAGTTCTCAGCGACCCAGCTTTGACACAGCTGAGTCCAACACCACCTTTGTGATAGAAAACCCATATTTCCTCACGTTACATACCCCCCCTTTTTGTGACGACATGGTGGTCAAGCACAGGCCACCTGCCGTTACAAACACAATAACGTGATGTACTCGTGAAGGTAGACATCCCAGATGAAGGCAGGAACGATGAAGCGTCTCCACAGGTCTCGTGTAGAAGGGAGTCTATCCTGATCAGATGATTAAGGCCAAAACTGTTGCAATCATTGTAAAGTAATCCACTTAGGAATCTTGAAAGCAGAGCTATTTCAATAGCAGTTAATTTTCATCAGCAATAATGCAAAGGTATGCAAAGGATAAGCAGCTCGTGTGCCACACGGAGCTGGGCAGGTGATGTATTCCCCAGGCGTAGTCCAGCGCAGACCTCGACCCATCTCGAACCACGACCGAAGCCCCATGCGACAGGAAACCAGTTGAAGGATGGTGAAGACGACCCCTCTGATGGGATGTAGTCCATACGAGCTCGGAGAAGGAGACAAAGTGAGACAGCCCACACGATAGATAGCATTTGATGCAAAACAAAGAAATCAATCAAAACCTATCTATGGGTGCCTCTGGGAAAATGTGGATGCCTTTTGTGAATTATCTAAAGAAGAAATGTTCTGCACCCTGTTCTACGTGTCATGTAAAAACGTGATGCAGAGAAAACACAAATAAAAGAAAGTAAATCCTAACTGATATGTGAAACTCAGCAGGCTACACTAATTAAAGGCATGTATATATAAAAAAAAAATCATGAAAATGAAGGGCAAATTGGCTTGTGGCCCTTTAAGGGAAATAGCAACAAAATAAAATTAAATTTGTAATCAAATATAACCATGCTACACAAAGCACTAATAAAAAGATAGAGATGTAAATCAGTTCTAAAAATGTAAATCAGTAGGTTAGTAATCCCTAAAGGTGTGAGTTAGTAACAGGACCCTGGCTGGAGGCAGGTAACCTGAAAAAAAAAACTCAAAGGATATCACATTTGTTAAAAATTCATCCCACAACGAGAGAATTTGTAACGGTCCACCAGTCAGTGGAAAAGAATCCGGTCAGAATAGAGTCGGTCAGAATAGAGTTTTGAATCTGGTATTGCGGACCCACAGAGACACGAGTTTGGACGTATCTGTGGGAGCAGGCTCATAAGCGATTTGGTTATCAAACTGTTTGTATCTGGTGTTACGAACCCACAGGGAAACTTGTTTGAATTTACCTGAGGGTCCCGTTTGGAACTGGAGCGAAGCTGATGGTTTAGCTGTTAAATCAGAACCTGATTTTACCTGCTCAAAGTTGGGTTGCAGCTTAACGGAGGCGACTTTGTTGTGATCAGAAATGGTAGTGAACTGGAAATGCGAAACCGATGCTCGCAAAGCGGGAGGAGGCTCCCCACCCCCCTTTTGTTTCTCAAACGTATGCCGTGTCTGTGAGACAGGAGAAGCATAACAAAGAACAGTTCTTAAGCTCTTAAAAGCTCTATTACCAAGAAGATGCACAGTGTCACCTGAATCGTGCTGAAAGAGTAGGTGTTCAGATGTCCAAAGACCTGGAGGTGTTGGACTTGGAGGTTCTGAAAAGGAGTGATCCAAGGATGGTTGTGTCACGGGTGTCAAAGCAAACCTAGCTATGTTTAGAATCAGATACAGACATGACACTAGCTGTAGGAACATGGTCTGTCCTGAAAACTGAAGCCAAGAATACTTTATTCCCAAGAATGATGGAGGTTCCCACACTGAATCAGAAAAACCCGGTTTAACCAGAGTATTTACAGACTGACTAGAACTCCGCCCCGTAGAAGGTGCAGCACCTAACTCCGGGTCGGAGGTCAATGTTGTCAGCTGAATTGGAGGAAGGTCAGTGTCGAGTTCTGCAATGACCCGTCCGCTCGGAGGAGGCGTTCCCCCGAACCGGTTGAAGTCCGCAACGGAAAACTCAGAGCCACTCAGCACCCCCCCTTTGTCAGGAGGGGCCCCGAGCAGAGCATCACTGCACGCACCTACACCTCCCGGGCCGGGTTGCCTTCCCGAGCCCGTGAGAGAGGTGTGCGCAGCAACCACCGAGCCACCTTTAATATCGCCACTGACCACAGGACTGCTGGAAACCGCAGGGTTTTCTGCGTCGTCGTGGTCACCTGTAAGAGAAATCACAGGAAAGAGAGCACAGAGGCCCGAGACTAAGTCACACCCCTGTGAAAGGAGAAAAGAATTGGCCACCGTATTAGCAGAGGTCACAAACTGAAAAGTGACAAGGTCATTCACATAAAGGTCAAGATGTCCGGGCACAAACCCCCCAAATGGCCTGGTAGCTCCGTCCGGAGACCACAAGCGTTTCACGGCGGCTGACGTTTCCATCACGCCCCGATAAAGAAGCTGGTTTGTGCATGAAGCGGACTGACGAGTAAAACGGACCTCTGACTGAAGTGGTGGGTCACAGCCTGAAGATTTCACACCCATGCTGGAGAGATGTTCAGCCTTTAACATGGATGACAGAGGAGAAGCATTAGGAACCAAAGGGTTAAGCACAACCTGTTTGTCAGAGAGGTTAACCATAGGCTCAAGAGATTTATTCAGCTTAAAAGCAGCAGAGAAAGTGTTGTTTATTTCAAACCTTGATATCGATGGTGGGTTTTTGACCCCCTGGAAGAAACAAAGGTAAAGAAAAAGCGTTATGACTGTAAACAGCATGCTGCTCGAATTCACGACATGAAGTGCAGACCAGAACCACCTCCGACCCAGTGCAGCTGGCACCGAACCGCAGCCACTAGTCCCCACTGTTCCCGACCGGCGGCACCCGCCTAAAACGGGCCCGTTCGGGCGGGCGGAGGGACCAGCGATGCTCGGCCGGTGAATTTCCTGCGTCTTGGCATGTTCTGGAAGCAGAACGTCAGAGAACCTTACATCAGGTGTAACAGTGCAAGAAAGATTTTGTCGTGTCTCGTCCATCTCCCATTAAGTTCAGAGCAACTCGCGTTCCTACCTTCTGAGCCGACGTAAAACTCCGGGCAGATTCCTTAATATGTCTCACACAACAAGGACTGTCCGTAGCCTACTTAACTTTATGACACAGGGTAAAACAAGGAATTGTTGATAGAGAAATGAATACACACTACTTCACAAGATGGAAGAAAAAGGCATGGAACCGAGCAACGGAGGCTGTGAAAGCCGACCCGTTCACCGGTCCAAAATAAAAATAATAAAAAAAATAACAAACCCTACGCTGCCGTGTTGGTATCAGACGGACAAACGTAGCAAAATGTAGATTCTACACACCGTAGCGATTTACAAGAATCACCGCCAATGCGGGTTTTGTGAGGACACAGACTGACTGTGCCAGAAATGATGACAATTTAACGGGACGCGTGCCCTATTTGTCTAACTGTGGCGCTAGCTTAGCTCCCCGGCCAGGCCTAGCGTTCTTTGTCTGTAGCGGCCAGACTGAAATTTCCCCGATTAACAAGTAGGCATCTCGCTCCACTTTTAATACGGACTTTAAAAAAAACGTACGCAATCTGAATGCAGTAACGCGTAACGGCTGTGCCTCGCTTTACGACGTTTACCGAGCAGTCAAGCTCCGGCAGGTGTCACCGAGCATTCCGTTTAAAAAGCGCACGCAATCTGAATGCAGTAACGCGTGACGGCCATAACCCGGCTTACGACGTTTACCGTGCAATCAAGCAACAGTAGGTGCCTACGGGCATTCCGTTTAGATTCGGCTTCTATAAGTCGCTCATGCAATGGAGATATTTTCCACAATAGCTCGCCCACAGTGTCAACACACTGAGACGAAAGGTGTCCGAGAATTTAGTCTCGGTTCTGAGGTCGGAGAATTTAGTGAGCGGAACAATTTCTGGTTAAGTTCAAAATAAGACATCAAAGTGAAACACAGAGAAAAGCGTTGTTTGTAGCTTTTAGATGTAAGAAATCAGACATATCGCAGATATAGAAGACTGGATACGCTCGCCATTAAATGTAGCGTTATGGATTTATGCTCTTTTATGAAAGAGGAACCATGCTACGTATTAATTCGGAATATTAATTTTAATAAATCAATAACCAAATTTTATATTGTTCAGAAGACTCAAAGGTTGTTTTCATCCATAAACTGCCGATAATATCTGAGTGTCTGTGTTTCAGTTCAATGAGGAAACCAGTTTGACGTTTAAAAGTTTTAATTCTTCAAATTAAACTAATGATTTTGAAATTGACAAACAGGAAATACAATCAACATTGATAACTTTGTGGGACAATCTTTTTAACAGTTGATAGGCTGTTAATGCTCAAATAGACCTTCTGTAGGTGAATGAAGATTGAGAGTGATATGATGTGATTATGGATGCGTGTGGGTGCCAAGTGTAGTGAGAATTGAACATGAGATGAGATGAATGCATGTGTGCATCTGATTTTGCTTCAGGAAGAAACAGGTGTCTGAGTGAAGTGAGGGTTTGAATAAACTTAGGTTTAGTGGAAAAGATGCATCAAAACGCTATCTGTCGTGTTTTGCCTCACCGAAAATCGGACCCTCTGTTGGACCCGGGACGTCACCTTAGGATGTTTCATCCACGTCACCTTGGCTGGCAAAGAAGACAAAGATGCACTGCGACCCGGTCCAGAGTTGTCCCTCGGTACACGTTGATGGTAAAGCGTTTTGTCGACGCGCTTTCTTAAGTTAATTCACTCAGAAATCAAAAGACTCGGTAATGAGTCTGCGTTAGAAGTTGCGATTCAGCTATTCTGCCTGGCGTGGCAGAAACAGCGTGAGAGGAGGGGGGGGGGATTGAGCCCATGGGCTCCGTTCCCCGTTAGCGGTTGTTCACAAGTCCTCTCTCTCTCGTGGCCCAACACGAACTGAATCAAAAGACTGAAAACTTACCAAAAACCTTTCTCTTCTCAAAGCAAAAACATGTGCGTCATCAAATGTGTCTGGATTTTACTGTGGGAAGGTGTGTGTGAATGTTTGTGTGCTTGAGTGTGAAGGTCAGTACCAAACATTCAACATTATCTACTTAAGTGTGGATTCATTAATCCATTATAATTACCCCAAAGCATAAGAACCATTCATTTGATTAAACACATTTATAATGAGCAAAATGATAATGGTTATTTTAACATTAAAATCAAGAAAAAGAAGTTTAAACTTTATGTTTTGACTTGGTCTGGGTACAACTCATGTAAACACATCTTCTGGTAGACTGCAGGTGGTTGATGTTATGGTTTCCTCCCAGACTCGCTGGCGTTCAGGTCTTAATCTGTGGGTGAAAGTTCTCAGCGACCCAGCTTTGACACAGCTGAGTCCAACACCACCTTTGTGATAGAAAACCCATATTTCCTCACGTTACAGCTGTGAAAAGGTGATTTGGGGTTGACTTGCTCTTTATAGTTGAGGGAAGCATCGATTCCACTCAATATCAGCAGATTCTGGAGACCAATGTCCAGGAATCAGTGACAAAGCTGAAGCTGCACCAAGGCAGGATCTTTCAAAAAGACAACGACCCTAAACACTGCTCACCATCTACTAAGGTGTTCATGCAGAGGAACAAGTGGAACGTTCTGGAATGGCCATCTTAGTCCCCAGACCTGTTATTGAAAATCTGTGGTGTGAGTTAAAGAGAGCTGTCCATGCTCAGAAGCATCAGACCTGAATGAACTAGAGATGTTTTGTAAAGAAGAATTATCCAAAGTACCTTCAAGCCAGAATCCAGACTCTCATTGGAAGCTATAGGCAGCTGTTATTTCTGCAAAAGGAGGATATATTGAAGTGATTTCTCTTTTTGGTGCTCAAATGTATTCACATGCCTAATTAATTATTATTGCAGCCTTTCTGTAAATCCTATAAACTTCATTTTACTTCTCAAATATCATTTTATGTGTCTCCTATATGATGTATTTAACTGAAATGTTTATCGTAACATCCAACGATTTATAGTGGCAAATCATGAAAATTTATTAAACTTTCACATCCCGCTGTTTAGACATTTTTTTCACTTTTCCAATAAAATAAATTTTTGGTTTTTCAGACATTTCACAAAATTCAGTTTGATTTAGAAGTGGAGGTCAGACTGAGTTATTTAAATAAGAGTTTATACCACAGGGCCAGAATCACTGTGTTGTACACATCAGCATCATCTCAGTCTTAAAACGTTTTATTCCATGTTTGAACTTTACAAAACTAAATGATGCATCAGTTAAATCACTTTAAATATAATCTTTGTTAGAGCTTTTCGGGGCATTTGTTAGAGCGGTGTGCACTGATGAAAGCATTACATACAACAGAACTTTATGCAAAAAGTTCAAATCCTTGTATTTTTCACTCTCACAGACTACAAGTTGTTTTTAAACTTATGGCATTTTCAAAGTGACATTTGGCTATTCTGCTGAATCCACGGGCTCCAGATGCATAAACAAATCCCGTGACCTTTGTACTCATTTGTGGGAGTTCAGCATTAATGTTGGGGGGGGGGGGGGTTGGCTGAGAGGTGGCACGGGAGGGCTTCGGGATTGTGCAGGAAGTGGAAAGAACTGGAAAGCTCCAACAATGTGCAGCGGTAACATTCCTGTAGCTCGGGAGGTCAGCAGATCGATGTGTGAGGATTACATGGTGCAATGTGGATGTCGATAGGTCAGGAGACACACTCGCTAATGAAGCTGAGTTATGACTCATTCATCTGGCTTCTGGCCACAAACTGCTACTGGTGCTTCCACTCATCTCATCTCATATTTTCTGCATTCTTTACTCATTTTTTGTGTGTTTTGAACATTTTTCTCCGTCCTTTTGTCTTTTCTAGTTGTCGTTTTACCCTCTGCACATTTTCCCCCCACTATCTAGTTTCCTTCTCTCCTGCTCTGTCTCTCAGTGCTCTCCTTATGTTTCTTGTAATCAAATCTCTGAGCTCCCAGTTAGCTTCCTGTTAACACGGCACTCACTTTTTCCCAGTAAAAGCAGATCAGCCACAGCATTTAAACAGCAGACAGGTGAGGTGAATCATACTGATCATTTAAAGGAGACATAACATGCTTTAAATTATTCCTTTTCACATCTAAATCCTTCAGTTGGGGTCTAAATACAGTGGAACTGTAATTCAATAATTTCTAAACAGAGTAAACCAGTAAAACATCAAATATATCACTCTGCTGTCATCCGATGGAGTGATTCAGGGGGTGAGGTGTTCTTAATGATGAGGGTGGCTAAAGTCACTCACTTTGGTGTGGTCCAGACCATCTCTTTACTGGTGGGACACCTTCCTCAGTAGGTGACGTGAAGCTCCAACATCTGAGCGTTCTGTGTTCCTTAGAGGAGAAGAAAAGTAACATTAGCAAGCTGGCTAAATTATTTTTTACTAGCATCTCAAGGCCTTGGAGAAGCAGATCTTCAATTACCTAAACATCAGACCAGAGTTTGTCCCAGCTGAGCTCATCAGGGCGTTAGTCTGACAGCCTGTCAGTGAAACACGGCTCCAGCCTTCTGGATGTGGACTCTAAAAAGCAAAGGGGCATTTTTACTTTTGTTTTCATTATTTTACAGCTGATTTTATCAGCTTTCCGACGCTCACGCTCATACAGACGGTGAGCTTCGCTGCGTCTGACTGATGCAGAGTTCGTTTTTATATCTGCAGTGAGACAAAAAAACTAACCTCACTTCACTCAGAGATCGTTCTTTAAAACTCTATTAAATCCACTGTGTTGACGCACTTTAACGACTTTGTCACGCTGCATTTTAGCTGATATGGGACTTTATTTACTGGATGCTACATCACACTCACGTAGAATAACACACAGGCTCTCTGCTGCTACAATCAGTGGATGTAC